>NW_025785671.1:0-373 GCF_021130785.1 Homalodisca vitripennis
CAATAGTTCTGATATTTTTTTCCAATGACTGATTTAAAAAGTTTACAACTTAAACGATTTTTAACCTGAAAACGTATAATAAACATATATTTTACCCCCTTTAAAAAAAATTTTAAAATTTTAAAAAATATAAATACAAATAAATGGAAATTCCCAATTATTGAGTGGGAAAAAAAGCAAAATAAATTTTTAAAGGGCCCAAAAAATTTTTCACCCCCATTTTGAAAATTTAGAACTGCTAGAACCCCTTTAAATTTTGGGAAAAAGCGTAGCCTAACCATGGGAGGTAAAGGAAACAGTCAGAATTTTTTGACGTTTTTCCCCCTTCCGAACGGAGAAAAAAATTAAAAAAAAAAGGTAACGAAACGTTCCG
>NW_025785672.1:0-31288 GCF_021130785.1 Homalodisca vitripennis
ACATAGATTCCTTATCAATGTTAAATTTTATATTGCAACGGTAAGAAATAATAAAGCGGTGGTGAGAGTTTTTTTTTTAAAAATTAAGAGCAGAAGGGGTCTGTGTAGTTTTTATTCTTTGTAGGCGTTAAGTGTGTGGCGGTAATTCACGTTATCAGTACTGTAACATATTTTATTAATTAATAGAATAAATTATAGAAGTTGGATTTTCTTTAGTATCCAACATGTGTATAATTTAATAAATTAGTCAGGCAATTAGCCTTATAGAAACTCAATTTTTAAGGTTGAGAAAAAAATACATTTTTAAACCAAGTTTTATGAACTTGTTTCAACAATTTTCACCTATTTCTTGACGATAGAAAAAATTGTTAAAGAGTGGAATTTGCATATAATCTATGTTGAAAAATGTTCAACGATACGAACAAAACATGTTTCT
The DNA here is from genome assembly GCF_021130785.1 of Homalodisca vitripennis. Lineage (NCBI taxonomy): Eukaryota > Metazoa > Arthropoda > Insecta > Hemiptera > Cicadellidae > Homalodisca > Homalodisca vitripennis. The sequence goes on from NW_025785672.1 coordinate 437, forward strand.
GTTACAGAGAATGTTTAAGGAAATATATAAAAAAATTCCACGAGACACTTAGTTTTTTACGTCTAGGCCTAAAAATAATTTGATGTTGTCTAATTTTTTTTTTGTAAACGAAATTGGCATACCTAAGCTGGCCCCAAACTAACTTAGCCTGAGGTTATTATTATTATAATTACAAGAGCAGTTGCTATGGCATTGTCGAGGTACCAGTGATGTGGTATAACCCTACTATGTTTTGCTTAAAAAGAATTTTCATTTTGTAACTCAAATATATAGCCTTGGGCAGTTTTGAGGGTTCTTACTTGCCACTTAGCTTTAGGTAGCATAGTAACTTTCCTAAAGTGGCTGAATCTGTTATGAAATAATTCAGCGTTTCAAACATGAGGAAAATAATGTGTGGCACTGCCGTCCTTTGACCTCGTCCTTATAGTGAAGGGGGCAAATTTTGCTCTTCAGCCCTTCCTATCTTACGTGGCTGATTAATCAGTTTGAAAGCCACAATGTCCTAATGGCAGAAGACCCGTTTAGGCACCTAGGTCCTCCTTGCTGAGAGAGAGTACTTGACTTGATTATTCTTTGTGCCTGAGAACTTTGAAATCGGTTTTGCTGCTTACCTGATGTTTTTTTTCGTAGACCTTTGTTTGTTGATATTATCTTCCCACTGTCTGAACTTTCCATCATTAGCTCGTGTATTTAGCTGTATCAAGAAATCAGCTCCGTGCCCGCTATTTTACAATGTAAGAAGAGAAGGTCAATTTTGCCAGTTCTTCGCAGTCGGTTTCTACTCACTTAATGCAATTTTTAGTTAGTTCTTCTATTAGGACAAGAAGCTGAGAAATTGTACTTAGATTGCTTAAAAGGGAACATTTTTTGAGCTGCTTCGCGTAGTACATGGATATTCTGGATGAAGCAAGGTGGTTATGGGGTCCATAGCCTTCCTCTGTCAATATTCATGATAAAGCATATTTTGGGTATATTAATCTCCAGACATAAAACTCCTTGGATTAAAAGGCGGAGCCAGCTCTGTTCTAAGACTCTCACAGTCAAAACAGCAGGGGGTGGAGCACACTCTTATCGGGCTAGCGCTAGCAATTAGGCCCCACTTAGGTAAGCCCCACCAACTTCAAACAGTCGTTTTCTGTAGTAAGACCTTCACAGACCTATTGATCTACTCTTCTGTACTCCAATATCTCCAACAGAATTTGAGGGTTTAAGGTAATATGCTACTCTTAGGACATCTCATAAGAGGTTGTGGGTTTCAAGACTCCATGTTTTTACCTAGAGAGCCTACATTAAAATGTATCACTCGAACAAAGAAAACTGTGGGAAAACAATCCTGTATTCCCATTCTAAAATCTTTCCATTGTCAAAAATTAATATTTTCAAACAAAGAACTAATGAGGATCCTTGAATATCCTAGCTGTTGATATATTTGTGAAAGAAAAAAGCCTTAAAATGAGCTTGAGGTCAGAAAAGTGGATAGTAATTCCTTTTATAATGTCAGTAATGGGGAAAATCCCCAGCACTTTATTGGAATGTTGAAAACCTACCCATATACTCTGTAAGTGATAAAGTATGTGGGCTTCCCGCAATTGTGTCTCACTTAATTTGGTTTAATTATGTTATCTACGTGTTGTGTCCTTGCAAAGAAATTAAATTTTTATTTAGCTTTTATGGATATGTCATGAAAGAATATCTAGGGTGTATCTTTACTCACTTCCAATTCAAATTTCGTCCTGATGGTTAAGTTATTTACAAAAATCATCATTTAAAAAGTTCAATGGAGTTATTAAGAACTTTTTTTGAAATGTATAAATATATTATGTTTAATTTTTTTCTGACTTAATAAGTTTGGTAATTTGTTATGAGATAAAATATTACAGTTAGTACCACATTTTTTGATATTTTGTCTTGAATATCTGATCTTATGATGTATTCACCTGGACAGCAGAAAAATAAATTTATTGCGATCTCACAAAAATTTTCCTTAAATTCCCCCCCCTTATCTGAAATCTCTTGCATGAGTTTTCCAATTTTGTAATTTTCTATCATAAGATAGATATTTTATTTTTGATTTTAACTTTCTGTTAATAAATTGGTGTAAAATCCTCCACCCATATAACTTGGATTAGTGTATAAACACGCTAAAATGAGTAGCTGTACCAAGGACTAACTGATTTCATGATGATGTATGAATTATTAAATAAGCTCATTTACCGTGTTTATAGTGTACCATTTTATGGTATAACCCCAAAGTGCCCTCATTTAAAAAAATGCCATTATTGCAATAGCAGGTCTGAAGGGCTTTCATAACTTCAAAGGATGGCATTTTCAATGTATTGTATTTTTAGCACAATTCAACCTAGAGAATAGTAAGGTTGTTTTTTATAATTTTTTTATTGGCCTGTATAAAACAAAGATGTTCAGCAAAAAATAAATCTGATGATTGCTTTTTAATCAGTTCTTAACAATAGAGAAAAGGAAATTTTTTATTTTTGTGTTTTTATAAGACGCTTCTTGTCCCTCATTATCAAATATTAATATATTTAAAAAATTGTCACACATAGAAATAATTATTTAAAAAGGTTTTATACTACCATTTTTTAAAGTAAAATGGTAAAACTATGATCCATTAGTTGAATTGTAATTATTGGCCATATAGGATATAAAATTTTGCTAATCGGGACCATAGACAAAAATGCAAGTTATGTGATGTATCCAGGGTAAATTTCCGAAGTAGGTAAAGTATTATGAAACAGTGCTACAATATTCATAAGTCCAGAGTTCCTGGCTTATCTAAAACGAAGTGGGCCCTCGGGTTCCCTAAAAATTGTTTATGTAACATCCTTCGCTGGTTGTACTGAATCGTAGTCAATGTAACTAACTAGTCACTAGGGTGAATTGTGAACTAGTCTGCCAACAAGCAGCAAATGCACTGTTGAGTTGGACTAATGCTGCCAAATCACGTTTTTAAGTTTTTTTTTTTTTTTACATTCCTAGTGTATTTTTACAATACATGGTGAACTGTTCTTCTGAAGACTTCCCTGTAGAACGTCTATATGTTTCGTCAGGTTTTTTATCTGTAATAATTATATTATTACGAAGGACTTGTCTAAATTTCGTCATTTTTCTTTCCAAAGTTTCTGTTCAGATAATGCATTGTGCCTTTTTATTTTTTAATAAAACAAAGTTTTAAATGTGCTATATTAGAAAATGTTTGTTTCATTCGTTAAGGGTACATCATATTTTATTGTTTATACTCATGTTCTTTACATTATTATTGATAAAAATGTTTTTAAAATGTTATTCCTTGGTTTAAAAAGTTTGTACATTCTAAATGAGTAAATTTTATTAATACAACTGTGTTATTCTAAGTAATGCGGATTTAAGAAAAAAATTCAATATGATGAGAAGCGCCTAGAATACATTCATTGAGTAGTTAAACCTGACTGGAATGGAATCCTTTAGTTTGAGGTAATAAGTAATGATTTTTATGATTAGTCACCACAATTTAAACAATTCCTTCAGGATCAAAATTCATTTTATTGAACTATCTAACAATTAAAATCACCCGTCTTAAATGTTGTTTTCGGTTTATAATGTATTAAGACTTATAATACTGATTAAAATAAACATATGGTCGTTAAGTATCAATTGTAACCAAAGATTATTGTAAATATTTATTTGTTGCGCGTAGCACTCAGTCGCTCTGAATGATGAGATAAACCTTTGGTTTCGAAAGGCTTCTGTCCAAAAAATAACACAATATCTGCGGATAAAGAAATTGTTTTTATTAATATTTGAAAGAGTGGTAGGCCCTACTTCTCCATTCATTTCCGCAAATCCTGTTTCGGTAAGATGATTGACTAAATTGACAACGCCTTTCATGGTCTGTTGGGATTGTGGTTCGTGGTAACATGTATTTATTTAGATTGTCCACACTCGATCCCCAGAAATTTTTTTGAAAACCCATTGGGGGGGGTTTGTTGTAAAAACAAAAATTATTTCCCCCCCCCCCCCCTTTCTTTCTTACATTGGGGGAAACCCTCCCCCCCAAATAAAAAAAAAAAAAACCAATAAACCAACCTTAAAGGAACAAGTATTATACTCTTATGCTGTCCCCCCCCCAAATATAATAAACAAATGAGGGAATTAGAAACCCAAAAACAAGGAAGAAAAAAAATAATTTTTTTTTTTTTTTTAAAAAAATAGATCGAATTGAAAAAAAAGGAAATTATCCAGATCCCACAGAATACTTCCTTGTAAAGAGTTTTGAATGATTTCCCGATGTTGTTTAGAAGCAGCTGATAAAAAAAACAGTTTATATTAAAAATTAAACAAAACTAAAACTTTTTTTATTTAAAAAAAAAATAAAAAAAAAAACGCCCAAGGCCCCGCTTGGGTTTTTTAATCCACCCCCCCGAAAGGGGTTTTTGTTTTTTGGGGGGGGGGGGTTTAGTTATTGGGCCAGATTTGTTGCTGTGCGTAATGGATTTGACAGTTCAAATAAATTTGTTGGACTGTAATTGTTAGGTTTATTATTTTAATTAGGTTATGTTTCTACATTTTCTGATTTGAAATGCTTAATTATTTCTCATAGAATATGACATTAAATAATTTTTTTTTTTTTATTTTTTTTTTTTTTTTTTTTTTTTTTTTTTAAATAATTTTACAAAACCTCAAAGTATAGTTTTTCGCAAAATGCCACCAATATTTTTGTTTCAAAAAATTGGCTAGATTATGTGTGCAATCATTTTCCACAGACATATTTTAAAAACATATTTTAATGAATTGTGTACGAGTTTTGAACAAAATGTTTGGTGCAATAAAAATATTGCAATATAATAAAAAATTAAACGTTTAAAACAATCACACACGCTCTTCGTTGGGACGCACCTGGTAATATATTAATAATTACTAGTATTCTTAGTTATATGAAAGGTTTTTTTATTTAGAGAATACAGATACACATGGTTTTTAATAAGAATGAGTTTTCAAACATTTAAACAGTATTCAACACAGCATTATTAACCGAGCAGGAAACACAATTCCCACACAGCTTGCTTGCTATAGCTGTTTAACTCGAAACATTGCCATACATAAAAAATGAAAAACAGCACCAAAAACGAGCAAAACAGACTTGTTCACTACCAGAAGGACAGAAAGTAAGCCAGAACGTCAAATGAGTTGTCCGGGACCAGAATTGGATACTGAAATATGGCGATGATGATTTGGTCGTCATAAACAACACCTAGTGGCAGAAAGTTTTATTCACTCCCAAAACGAAACTTTAAACCCGGTCCCAACAAATCCTTTTACTGTTATGCCAGGTATAATTCCTATGGGTTAAGTTTTATAAATGGGGTTTTCTATTTATTAATGACCTTATTTAGTTTATAAAAAAGGCAAAGGCCATTAAATAAATGTAATGCATGACAAATAATTAGGACATCCAGATTTTTAACAAGGCAGTAGTAAGTACAACTTAAAATTTTCCAATTTGAAAAATGTAACTTTTAAACAATTATTACAGAGATCAGCAAATGATAGTGGCTGGCTACTGATTGTCAGGTGGATTTCCTTCCAGAGCAGCCAGTCAAGTTTAACACATGTATGCCTGCCTTCGTTTAAACACTAGTTTATGATAATATTATATTTACTGGTGGCCATTTCCAAAGTTAGCATGTCTTCACGTTTGTTCCTTATATTTGAATGTAAAATACAGTATATATTATTGGTTTGTATCTGAAATAAAATGTCGTTATAGTACAGTAACATTAGATTTCATAATATGTTTATTTAAAGGTTTTAAAAAAATAGTGATCCTAAAACTAAACTATTGTTGGTAAAAATAGTTTTAACGTTCAAACATGTTTGTAAGTTGATTTTGAACAAAACTTTATATTCTGTCTATCCCGATGTATTTTTCAATTTTTTATAGGCTGTAAGTATAAAGAAACAAATTTTAAAATACACATGGTTTGTCTTATTGTTATGGGATCTGCCTCGCTATCTTACAGAGATAATCGAATGTGATTTAGCTAAGGGATTTAAAATAAAAAGTAACATTTTTCAAAAATAAAAAGATTTTTAAGTTATTAGTTGTAATTCAAATTTAGATGGATTTTAGAGAAGATAAAGATTTTAATACTGTACAACTAAAATAAGTGTTATGTTTAATTTTTTCCTTAAAGAACGTTACCAATGATTAAATTTTTTATTTGTCAAGTGTTTGTTAAAGTTATTTTGAAATGCATTTTCAACACCTTTAACATAATATGGCATTGTTCTTTTATTGTATAAATTATAATTTGCGCAATTTTATATTTTTGGGAATTTAGATTATCTGGTCTCTTCAAAAAGGGAGGGGAGATATGTTTTCAGTAGATCTTAAATTAAAGACAAGTTTTGGATGTTAAAAATTATCAAATAAATAAATAAATACAGCATCTGAAATGATAATTAAAATTGCCTGTTCTTCATTCTAATATTATTATATGTGTAACACCCACAATAACAAGACCTTTAATCCTAGACTATTACTTTTGTTTGATGTTATAAAATGTTTTTATTACAACACTTTTTGTTATAACATCCTGAGGGTATTCCCTTATATTTACTTGGTTTTAATACTTTAAATTTATTTGGATGAATTTTGATTTAATTAAACTTCCCTTGGGTTGGTAGTTGATTTAGTAAAATAAATAGTTTTAATTTTTGTTCTGTCTCTATTAGTTTGTATGAATAGTAGCTTAAATTTATACTGAAATGTCTGTTTATAAATATACCTTAATTTATTTGTGGATGAAAATGGTATTTTTATTGTTTTGCTATTAATTTATATTGAAAGTTTTAAAATATAATAAGTTCTATGGGTGGAGCAAAATTAATTTAGGTCCCCATTTTCCTGTTTGTTCTTCCTTCTATTGTTCATTATATGAGGTACAGTAAAACAAAGAGTTACTCGCTGAAATTAAAAAAAGAATCAATTTAAAATACACACAGCGCACTCGTTGGTGAGAGAATTTTGTTTTATCTTAGATGGTATTACTTCTATAGAGAGAATATCTGTAGTGTTGGTATCACTCAGTTGTCATTGTTTACTTGTGGAGGATGTGTTCTGTGTCTACAAGTTAACCTTCTCCGATTAAAAAGAATAGCAATTTAATAAACAGTAATCAAACATTAAATTGTGCTTTTTGCTTTAAAAGTTATCTAATGAGACTCTTGAGTTGTTAATTTATTCTTAAGGAGACAAGGCGATGAAGAGTCCTAGTTTATGATTGGCACCAACATTTTCGTAAAGCAGTGAAGACGAACCTTGTAATAGATAACCTTCTATAATCAGTAATGAAATATTGAATGAGTACAGCAAGTTGTACCAGCAAACAGGAGACTAGTGATCGATAAATTGCATTTGTGGTCATTTGTGAATGGTTTCAAAACTGCTTATTGACAACCACAAAGAAAATTGCAAGTTAATGGCTGGTGAATTAATTGATATGACTGATGCAGATCTGGATCAAAAGAATTAGACTAGTGACAAAACATGGTGTTTTATCTATGACCCTAAAAAAGTCAGTCCTTTGAATGGAAAATGATAACATTTCAAAGTAAAGATAAATTTTGCTTCGACAAAACCAAGAGAAAAGTTATGGTGGAAGCGTTTTTGTTTTACTATGAAGGTTTAATTCACTACGAGTTCATTCCAGAGGGACAAACTTAACAGTGACCAAAACACTTAATGTGGAAATTCTTAGGGACCAGGCTGAAAGATGCCATCAGGAGGAAATGTCCTGAAAAATGGGTGGGAAACTATTGTTTTTTGTTTTGTAACAACACCCCAGCACCAGTGCTCTTTGTTAGTACTAATGGTACAACATCCACCCTACTTGTATGATCTAGTGCCAGCTGATTTCTTCCTGTTTCTGCAGTTGAAATCATTGTTGAAGGGAATATGAATTTGAACAGGAAATTATTCTAAGTAAAATATTAACCAAGTAAGTAGGAAACATTAGCAGATACTGAGGCTGTTAGGGAAATAATAATAATAATAATAATAATAATAATAATAATAATAATAATAATAATATTTATTTGCCATAAGAATCACAAAAGATCATTGACAATGTCATTTAGCTGCTAAGTAAGCTTAGTCATGAGTCCATCACATATTAAAACATGGTCAATCAGTATTTTATAATCAATCAAACACAATATTAAAAAGGATTACAAATTACAAATATTATATGTTAACTACAACCTAAAAATATTTACATAACTAATACAATGTAAGATTACACCTTGTGAAAATCCAAATCATAAAATTCCCTGCATAAATCAACATAATGATTTTAACATAATAACCCTCCATTTAACTGATACTATCCAATATAAATACCAAACAGTACCCATCAAATACTCCTGTCAACAACAGCCTCTCTCCGCATCAGCTAAGCATACATCCTTCAAGCAAAGACCAGCAAAACATGATTAACAAAAATGGTGATTTGTAACAGGCCTCGTGCAAAGTTCTAAAAGTCTATTGGATCAATGACAAAAAAGTCATCTAGTTTATAAAGGGGATGTTCTAATAGCCAGTTATAAAACTTGTTTTTTAAATTGCAGGATTGGATATTTATCCATAAGTACCTTTAATTTATTGTAAATTTTCATAAATATAATGGTATGGCTACTTTGGCATTTACTCAGTCTAGAAAACGCTATGAGGGCTCTATCCTTATTCCTTGTATTTAGTTATGAAATATCATAATTATATTTTATAACTACTTTTATTTTTAATTGCATATAGGGTTAAGTCATAAATATAGAGATTAATTACTGTTTGTATTTTCATTTTAATAAATAAGGGTTGACAATGTTCATATTTCTTGTGAATTTGTTAAAGCCCTTAAGGCTCTTTTTTGGAGTATTAATATTTCTCCTATTCTGCTACAAATTTCCCCAGAGTATGAGCCCATAATGCATTATTGACTGAAAATATGCAAAATATGCTGTTCTGTTTATACGATTCCGAGATTTTATTAGTGAGACTCCTCAAGAGATAAATGATTCTATTTAGTCTTGGATTAATCGAGTCAATGTGTTGGCTCCATGTTAAATGGTTATCAATAAACACTCCCAAAAACTTGACTGCATTAAGGTAATCAGGATTCTCAGGGATATTATTTTTTAAACTAAATATAATTTTTTGGGTTTTATCTTGATTTAGAAGAAATCCATTGGCATTGAACCATGTGGTGGCACCCTGAAGAGCGTGTTCAGTTAATTCTTCCAAAGCATTAATGTCTGCAGTGGAATTCACCAGAGTTGTGTCGTCAGCATATAATATAGTTCTGGCTTTTTATAAAATCAGGGAGGTCATTTATTGATATTAAAAAGAGGAGAGTTCCTAGGACTGATCCCTGAGGTACACCGAAGGTGACTTTTAGTTCTTGGGACCAAATACGATCAATTAGAACTTTTTGACTTCTATTTTGTAAGTATGATTCAAAAAACTTAAAGGGGGAGTTTTCAACACCATAAAACTTAAGTTTATTTAAGAGGTAGTCATGATTGACACAATCAAAGGCCTTGCTCAGGTCACAGAGTGTGGCCTGAGCATAGGCCTTGTTTTCAAATGCCTGAAAGGCTTCTTGTACTAATTTATCTATTGCATCTACAGTTGACATCCCCCTTCTAAAACCGAATTGTGTTACAATAAGGTAGTTATTTACTTCAAGATGCATACTAAGCTGGTCATATACTATTATTTCAACAATTTTGGATATTATTGGTAGTATTGATACAGGGCGGTAACTTTGTCGTGTACTTACTGGCCCTTTTTTGTATATTGGACATATCCGAGATATTTTGAGCTGGTAAGGAAATACACCTTCTTCCAATAATTTGTTTATGCAGAATGCTAGAGGAACGGAAACTGTCTGAATTATCTTTTTTAAAACGCTGTTAGAAAGGTTATAAATGTCTTTACTGTTGGAGTTGTTAAGTCTCTTTGCTGCTTTTATAATATCTTGGGGGGTAATGTAGTTCCAATTAAAGTTAGCTTTACTTATTTGTTTCCTACTTAGAAGATCATCGAATGTCACGGGAGTCTTAACAAGTTTTCAATGAATACCATTAACAGATTCAATAAAAAAGTTATTAAAATCATCTGGTGAGAGATTAGACTTGGAATGACTGGGAGTTGAATTGTTATTCTGTTTAATCAAATTCCAGGCAGCTTTGCACTTGTTGCTACTATTTTCAATATACTGAGCATTCGATGCTAATTTTGCATTCTTAAGAGCTGTTCGATATTGGTATTTAAGATTTTTTCATTTGGTTTACCAAATCATCATTAGGACAAGACTATTTTTAATAAGGCTGTTATAGAATAACAGTTTATTTTTCATCGAGGCCAGTTCACCCGTGTACCACTGATGTTTATTTTGATTTTTTGTATTTCTTTGTTTACTGTTTTTTATTTTAAGGCTACTATTTAAACATGTCTAAAAAGATTTCAAAAAATACTTTAAAGTTTTGACAAGCATTTAAGTTATTACTGAGATATAGCTCCCAATCGTATGTGGCTAAGTGTTCCTCGAGCAACTGGACACTTTTGTCCGTAAGAACCAACTGTGGGGTTAAACCAGCATTAGTTGGTTGCTCCAGCCTGGAGTTATTCCTGGTTTTAATGGGCACACTTATTATCAAACCGTCATGGTCTGAAAAGGGACAGTTAAAAAGCTCACATTCTACTCTATTGTTTAAGGGTCTTAGCATTTATAGATATGTTATCTAAACAATTTTTACCCCTAGTGGGCATTTTATTTACACAATAAAAAATTGAATTGCCTTAAGATATTCTGAAATTGTTTAGCTGTAGGCTTATTAGTTGTGACATCAAAAGGCCGAGTTCAGGTCTCCTCCTATAATAACTGTATAGGAAGGCCAGGATAATAAAAAGTTAAGAAATTTTTGTATATATTCTAGAAATTTGTATGATTTTCCTGATGTTGAATGGTATAATGATGCAATAATAACTTTTAAATCTTCATTAATTACTGCGGACACTTCAAAATTTAGTTCTTCACACAGTGCACTAGTGTCAAGTTTTTTGGTTGTTAGTATCGTTACGGGCAAAAATAAGTGTTCCGCCCCTTCTTTGTACCAACTCGGCTGTATTACCGCTGCGGCAGTAAAAGCCTGGTGGGAAAAGAAATTTCTGATTCGTTCTCATTTAGCCAGTGCTCTGAAAATACAGATAAAACGTATTTTATTATTATTTGGTAATAGACTTTCTAGGGCTAAGGATTTACCTTTCAAACCTTGTATATTCAAATACAAGACCTGAAAGTCTGAATTTACTCCTACTTTAATTTGTGTTGGAAGTTTGTACCTGGAGAAACCATAACTCAGACCTGTGACATCACTGTTGGGCTTAACACTTGTAAAAAAACATCATTACATGGTAACATGACATCTTGTTCCTTCAGGGAACCATTCACTTTACAATCACCCTCTGCACTTCCAACACTAGACTGACTTTTCTCACTTAAAAAGGCACCAATAGCTTGAGAACACTCAGAGACCAAAAAGCACTCGGATACCAAGGAACACTCAGGGACCAAAGCAGGGGGAGTGAATTCATTGCTGGATCCTGAGGCCTGGGCAGAGTTGATGTCAGGAGTTGCTGATCGGTCCTCAGCCTTGTTCTCTTCAGGCGCTGAACTCTGCTCTCGTTCCATTCGGATCAGCAATCAGTTGTCGTAACGTCTTCACGAACTCCTCATGTGACATCCCACGCCACAGTTTACGTTTCGCTTCTTGGTTATAGGATACTATATAGACTGTAGCACCCTGTTGCCTTCTGAAACTCGCTTATTCTATCAACAAAGTGCTGTGGCTGGATCAAATCCCTAACGCAACACATTGCAGAGCATATCAGCACTTTTAAACCTCTAGTTTGAAAATCTATTTTTAGTTGTTGAAAAGCTGTATCATATTCTTCATTGGTCGGCTTGCCATAGTACATCTCTTTTGTCACCAAACTATACACTGAAAGCCCTTCATTGACTTGCTGATATGCTAGATTTTGAAAAATGAGGTCAGACATCTGAGGGCGACCGAATTTCTTTCGAAACACAACAGCCACACCTGCAGACATTTGAAAATCACGGGAAACTGTGTGTGCTAGACCTACAGTAGGATCATTATTATACCGTTCTATAACTTTACTCATCTCTTCTTCCACAACTATGATCCCGCCACCATTGCGATGTTGGATCATATTGGACGGAACTTTTGTTGCATCGGCTGGGTTTTGGTGAGGTCCTTTGATTTGCATTAATTTATTAACCATTTCAGCTATTCTGACTTTCCCTTTTTTGTTAAAGTGAAGACCGTGAGATGTGTAAGACTTGCCTTGGAAATAGCAACGCAAACAATTAAGGAGTTTTCACAAAATGATTTACAAAAGTGTTTTAAACACCTGTATGGACATTGGGGCAAGTTTGTTCCAGGAGTGTTTTAAGGGAAAATAAATGTGTACGTTTTTAACTTTGTTTGTTCAGTAAATATTTATAAACCATTGAATTTTTTTACTTTACCTCTTATATGTGTATTCCCTTGATTTTCTGTAAAATTGGCACAAATTTTCATCTGGTGTGAAATATCTTGGATGAAATTCTATTACGAGCCATCTGTACTAAAACAACTATGAGCTTTACCTTGTAAGAAAAATGTTACCACATGAACGATGTTCTCACTTACGCCAATTATAAATAACTCATTCAAAACATACGTTTACACTGTAGGCAAGTTAATGATAAGGCTCCTGATTTATAATGATTTAAGCTTTTGTTTAAAACTATGTAATCTTTTGAAAACATGCACTGTTTAATTTTCTGTTGTAATTTTAAAATGTTTGTTTATTTTAAAACAAAGTGTAATTAAGAAATGGTTAGAGATTTATGATTCATAACAGAAGCAAACATGCTGTTTTTATACTTTAGATACTACTCGTATTACGATTATATAAAAGTACCTGGCTATATGTAAGTTGTAAAAATGTACTCCTCTCATCTCGTGTGAAATAGTGTGTGTGTATATATATATATATATATATATATATATAAATTTGTTTAGCTAGTAAATGAATTATAAACAGGAAGTATACAACTTGAAACACTAAAAAATATGTGCATTAAAGTAAATGTAACTTTTAAATTAAAATCTTGAAAATATAACTTTTCTTATAAATAATTTTAGAAATAATAAATAATATGAATACACAGAGTGATTCAACATTGTGTTACAACAAATTTAGAAAACGATTAAACCAGGGAAACCATGGAAAATCCTATCTACGAAGTTGTAGAAAAAGACACTGTGATTTAAAAATGCCTAGTTTTCCATTTTTAATTTATGCACTGGTTTTATTCAAAATATTTTATCTCTAAGGAATTAATAAAGGTGTCAAAATTTCCAATTCGGAGTGATGACTTACTTTTTACTGTAGTATTAACATCTCTAAGGATTAGTCAGTTGTTAGATGGTTTGCTCTGCTTTGTAACATTAAAATAAACATTTAGCATATTCTTCGTAGGCGTTCAAAAAAAGAAAGAATATGATATGAAACTTTTAAGAATGCAGGAAACCAAAGCATGAACGAAGCATATTCGAGACAGGTAACAGAGACAAGTAAGCTTCTCTGGGGTCTAGGAGACGGGCTGACCTTAGTTCGGGTGATCCCCAATGTACTGGGAAAGTACCTCTCCAGGGGGCGGCACCACCAAGGTGTCGCTCAAAGACCGAAGGGGGGATCCGAAATCCAAACCATCTAACCAATGGTTGGGCTCGGATATAAACGCTTACTTAACGTCCTGCTTGAGGTGGGCCCTGCTTTCGACAAAACCCCAGGATCTAGGGTAGTGCCACGATTGTGCACTCTGCGCGGCGACGGCCCTCGGCGCCCACGCAGTAGTGGTGCCAGTCCGGGTCCGCCTGGAATCGCACCACACAAAATTTGATTTGACTGAGGGCACCCCAATCCTACGGTGTGAGGCGACCCGTGCCTAAGGGATGCATGGTTGCAGGGGTTTGTACATCGTAAACGGAGCCCTTGGGGGTTGGGCGCCGCCCCAAGCGTAAATAGCCTTACCTGGTCATGCGGGGGCTCTGGCTGGGTGGACACCATTTATTTCCTCGGTACTCGTGGGACCTTTTATGGATTCTAAAAAAAAAAAAACAATACCAACAGATTTTGATCTGGAAAAACTGCAACAGGCAGTTACATCCGGCACCCAGGCCTTGGATGTATCTGCCTGTTTCCCTCTAGCGCTTACCACCATCGACGATGATCTAGCAGTCGATTATGCAGGCGAAAAGGTTGAGTCCATGGACACAGACACTGGAGCATGTGTAATGGACTACAACCCTTAAGCTCCCCTTTTAAAAACTGCGCAAGCGTTGGGCGATGGAGCAGAAGGAGGACGATGGCACCTGGCTTCCGGACAAGTCAATGGAGAGGGCCACACGGGAAAATTGGGTCGGCCCAACGAAAGATAGGAAGGCAAAGAAGCAGAGGGAGGCAACTGCAGGTGTATGTCTCTCTACTCCTAGTGGGAAGAGAGAGCGCTCGGGCGGGTTCTTCGGCTTTTAAAAATCACTACCGAAGAGGCGCCCGAACCGCACCTCCTGAGCAAAGCATAGCGTGCGAGGAGCACCAATCCCTCAACGGGAGGAGGGATTGGGAGAAACATTCAGGAAGGTTCTGACGGGACTTAAGCTTGTCTTGGTCCCTGCGCAACTTTCCTGCAGAGACGCTTCTCGGAGGAGGAGGACTATGGAGCTGCGGGGGCGCATCCTCGACGAGGTACTCCTCAGCAGAGGGTGTGTGCCGGAAAGGGGGGCTCTCGTCATGCTGTGCGGCAGTGACGAGACCAGAGGATTGGCTGCAAGGTCTGGCTCCAGGGCTGGGGATCGGTGGCCCTGGGGGGATAGGGGTGATCTGTGGGGAACTATAAAGAACTCATAAGATCTACCAAGGTCTTCCTCAGGGTCGATAGGGATGATGGTCCCATGGCCGAGAAGGACTCTGCGACCATTCTCGGTGCCATAAAGGAACGGCTTAACAGAATGCTGGGATCTCTGTGTCGGACTGGAGGGTTGTCGGATATGTCCACACGGGAGATTTCAGAACACTATTAATTTTGGTAGATGAACAATCTTCTGCCACTCTTAGTGGGAGGGGCTGGAGGGTGTTCATTGGTGTGGAGCAGGTCCAGCTGAGGGCGCGGGGTGAGGGCGGCTGATCATGGGGATCAAGGTCCTTCAGATCAACCTGCAGCACAATAAAAGCTGCCTCGGCTGTATTCTGCAGACGCTTCCTGTCGGAAGATTTTTGTGGCTCTGATACAGGAACCTTGGATCAGCAGGGAAAAATATCAGGTTTCAATGACAGGGGCGAAAATTGTTAGTGCCCAGGTTGAAAATGCCAGGCCATGTATTGTTGTAAGCAACAAGGTGGACAGCAATTCCTGTTCTGGAATTTTATTTGCAGGGATCTCGCCACAGTCAGGCTGATGGTGGCTGGGACTGGACGAGCCCTGCTGGTTGCATCATCATATCTACCTTGGTGGACCTTGTTGGGAGGAGTGGATCGGAACTGGTGGTGGGATGCGACGCCAACTCGCACAACGAGGCGTGGGGCAGCACTAAAACTAACAACAGAGGTTAGTTGCTTCTGGAATACATAATGTCTCGTAGTCTAATGATTGCAAATGTGGGAAATGTGCCCACGTTTCGCACGAGGACGCGTAGGGAGGTGTTAGATGTGACCATGATGTCGGAGGTATGGCTGGTCGGATGCATAGCTGGCATGTGTCTGACGAGCCTTCCCTCTCTGATCATGCTCACATCTGTTTGAAGATCGTTGAACAGGTGCTGCTTGGAGAAAAAGTTCAGTATAGGAATCCGAGGAACACAAACTGGGTATCATACAAGGAAAACCTCAGGGCACAGCTAGAGTCTGATTCCACTAATGGGATTCACAGCGCGGCGCAGCTTGACGAATCTGCCGACAGTCTTACCTCTGCGATTGTGGGACTCCTTCGATCCCAGCTGCCCGGTCATCAATAGGAATAGATCAAAGGTAGCCTGGTGGAGCTCTGAACTGGCCTCTTTGAGGAAGAGGGTCAGAGCTCTATTCAGGAGAGCAAAAACTTGGGGCACTTGGGAGACCCTACCACGAGGTCTTGCACTGTACAACCGCAAGGTTCGTACGGCTAAAGAGAATAGCCTGGAAGAAGCTCTGCACCGATATCGATAGTGGTGCAGGGTTGTGCAAGGCTACAAAAGCTACCAGCAAAGAATACCATCTCGCCGCTTGGTAGTCTCAAGGACGATCAAGGTGTTTACATTACTGAACCGGAAGGAGTTCTAAAAGTTTATGATGGGAACACACTTCCTTGACTGTATTGTTCCATGAGGGTAATCAACCACCCAACAGTGGAGGGGAGACATGCGGGCCGCGCCACCCACTTGCAGTGGAGTTTAGCGCACCGTATTGTAACCTTCAGAAGGATTGAATGGGCTATCAACTCTTTCAGTCCTTACAAAGCTCCTGGGAGGACGAGGGTGAGACCGGTTTTTGCTTGCAGTGGGGGTTGGCATATTCTCCATCCCCAAGTGCTGTGCATTACTGTTCAGCAAGCCCTCCTTCTGTGGCTGTCAGGTACATCCCCAACTAATCCTGTCGAGAGTGTCCACGAGTAGTGTACATACGCGAAAGCAGGGGAGGGCGGGCAATGAGATCGGCCGAAGTCTTTCAGGCCGATATTGCCTGTGTTCCTTCCTATCTTAAAAAAACCCATAGCAGAAAAATTCTGGGGTTGCCCGGGGAGGGAGGAGGTTTGTATTGGTGAGGGGAGACTCTTTTTTAGCGAACCTCTACAATCCTAACACAGCATGCCTAGACTTCCAGGAAGGTCCATGCGACTCGGCCCCTGCATCCACTTGGACAAGTCACTGACAGGCAATCTGAGGAAGACGACTGGTGGAAAAAAAGGTAAGCCATAGGTGTCTTCTTCTAAGACATTGAAGGCAGCCTTTGACAATACAGCCACTCAGGCGATTATGAATGCGGTCTCAGGACCGTGGTGTTGCATGGGGTCAGGTGTGTGACTGGATAAGGGCCTTGCCTCATCGGACAAGGGTTGTCGGTCACAACGCCTCATTGGGAGCAAGTTGTTTAGTTTAGCTCGCTGAAGACTCGATCGAGGATGGCTCGTCCGCAGGGCGGCGTCCTCTCACTCTTCTGTAGGGAACCTGGTTGTGGATGACTCTGCTAAATACACTTTGAGAATTAGCAGCGATGTATCTTGCACAAGGGTACGACAGAATGGTATATGTGTGGATTCTTTTTAGTGCAAAGCAAGTTCAACACAACAATTCACGGAACTGACCAATGCTGCCTCTGAGCATGGTTGGGGAAATTGGTGCGATGGAGGTTACGGCCTCTACTGTCAACCCACCTAAGGCTGCGAGTGTTGACGTTGCCCTTTGACCAGGACGGCGACAGATGAAGGGCATGTTGGTCCCTTTTATTCAACAGGAAAGGCTTCTCCGCGTTGAGCTGAAGTCCTGAGGTCAAACGAAGTTAACTGTATGGTCGTGATCCTAGAATAGGGTTCTAAATTGGAGACTTTATCTAGAAAGGGTCCATTGCCAGCGGGGAAAGTGGAGTCCTTCTATATGCCAATGCAGCACGTGTAGACTTGAGTGGGACCCTGGGGACTGAATACCCCATAACCATCATAACCAGCTTGTTATTACGCTGATGACATAGCCCTCGGTTTTCTAGCGGGACTGTCGGGACTTAGAAATTAATAGTCATAAAGATTTTGACACAGCTTGTACCAATTTATTTAAACATAATTTAAATTTGTGCATTATGAACTTCCAAAAAACAGATTTTTTTTGGAATTTTCAAAACGTATGAAATATAATTCACCTATTAGTTCTAATTAATAATATCAGTCACAGATACAACAAAAGAAGGGTGTCAAATATTTGGGGGTACAACGATAGATGAATACCTCAGCTGGCGTACTCATAACAACTGTGTATGCCCATCCGCTGTCTTCGATCTGTAATCGCTAATGTCCCAAACTTGCCAAATACCGTAACAAGTTTTCTTTCTAGCGACTTTGTGAAACAACCTGCTCTCCTCGTTTGAGTTCTCGCTTGAGATAATGGCCTGCTGGTCTGGGGCTCAGCCACACTAGCACAAATTAAAAGAGTGTTTGTGTTGCAAAGCGTGCTGTTCGTGTACTCGCTGGACTGAAAAAACGAGAATCGTGCAACATTTGCTGTTAAAGATTGAACCCCTTAACGCTACCGTCATTGTATATTTTTGAGAAACTCAATAATGTTTGCAAAATTTGAACAGTGTAAGCATTACTTAGATGATCCGCAGTACACGGGAGCACAACACCCCGGGCTCGAGTAAACCTCCGCCAAACTCCACACCAAACCGTTTGAGGGCAGCGAGTTTTACCGCACAATGTCGGTGCCAGGTGCTTATGGATACTTCCTGAAACGCGCTGAAGTGCATCAAAATAAGAAGAATTTAAAAGAAAATTAAGGAGCATTTAGTGACGGGTTGTGTTTTTACACGGTGGGAGAGTTTTCCTAGTATACTAATGTTTTTTTTTTTTTTTTTTTTTTTCTTGCACTATATTGGAATTTGTAAACTTATTTTAATCGCGCATAAACTAATACAAGTGTAAAGTTGTGACTCGTTTTTTAAAAATTTAAGTTTTTATTTACAATAATTAAAATTATGTAGACTAATAAAAAAATATTTATTATAATATTTACTGTTGTATAACCATTGTATTTTTTATTGTTTTACTTTATAACCTATGTATATACAGCATGTACTTGACTCTGTCATACAACAAAAGTTGTCTTACGACCTATTAAAGGAATTTGAATTTGAAATTTGAGGCTCTTGTACTGGTCTCTTTAATGTTTCCTGTGGTCAGACCTGCACTAATGTACGGAGCTGTACGTCTGGTGGCCAAAAAACGGGTAGGCCAAGACCGGGTGTGGATTAGCTCGTATGGCGGGTATCCACAGGATGGCCTGCCTTGCTGTACAATTGGGGGCTATTTCCTAGTGCGTAGTGCCGCCAGGCGGCGGCTCTGGACTGTTGTCGTTAACCTCGTCCCCATGGAGCATTTTCATTCGGGTCTATGGCCAGGAGGAGTGCCCTACTGAGTTCTTCAGCAGATGGGAACTCCTGGTCGGGCATGCAGCGGTGGGCACTGCAGAATAAGCACCCTGGCAGAAGGGTCGGGAGGCATATGTTCTGGCACAACGATCTTCTGATCAAGATTCCACAAAAGTTTTTCCTTTGAACAACAACCCTTTAGGAATATTGTTTAACCCCGTGATAGGGATGATTGCGTCAGAGGGAAAAGGAGGAAACCTCTTCCCACCATCGGAGCTCGATATGGTTGTTTCACATACGGCTCTAAAACAAAAAGCGGGCACAGGCCGTCTGGAATTCTGGGAGTGAGATCCATGTTAGGGAGCTGGTGGTCCCTATGGGTCCGTATCCGACAGTCTTTCAAGCGGATGGTCGGCAGCTATTTATGGAAATGTGCTCGTGAGAATCTTCGTCTGCGATATACAGGAGCAAGACGATTAATATTGGTCACGGAACAGTCAGGAGGGCAGCCGGCTGAAATGGTGCCTGGATTAGTCTTGCGTGATCAACGTCCAAACTGGATTTTTCGGGATTGCTATCGAGGCCGTTTCTCTCCCTTGCCAGAATCTCCAATGTAACCGGTTTGTTGGGTTTCCTGGTTCAAGAGGGGATTCTTGGGAACCGAAAGAAGGCTGATGCCACTGGCCAACCAGGGCTCTAGCGACAATTAAAAAATGAACGGGGCCCTCAAACCTTTCTGCTAGTGTTCCATAGGTGTGAATTCTCTAGGGTTGTCTCCGAAAATGCCATGAGGCAGAAGTGGAGGATGCATCCGGGTTTGAGAAATGAGTAGAACATGGTATTACTCAGTACACCTTCCTCCAGGTTGGCTTCGGACCTTCACTCAATAAACAGATCAATTTCTTCTAAGGTTATTGGTCTCATTACGGGAGCATGTGGTCACCTGAGGAAGGGCATTTTCTTTTCCCCACAACAAGACGAGTCGTCATCCTCTCAGGACGGTATCCGCCTCTGTCAGAAGGGTGTTAATGAGCAGGAGGGAAGACAGCAGAGCTACACCTGACCACTCTTTGATTGCCTCTGCACCAATAGCTAAGAGTCCAGGCAGGTATGCCATCTTTGGTAGTTTGGACAGGGCCTAAGCAGGTGGTGAATTTTCCCCAGAAGGACCTGGATCAGGGGTTGATTTCTCTGGCCGTTTTTGTGGAACTTGCACTCGAAAATGTGTGTAGACTGGTGGGCCTCATGGTGTTTCACTTTCCGGGTGTGCCCAAAAAGAGCCCCTCTTGAGGCTTAAGTGACATGGCAGTATAGCCCGACCACCCCCCACTAGGGGGGGAAAACACAAAGCTTTCACCTCTGGAAGATGTACACTATAGAGAAAGGGAACTTAAACAAGACAGTATAAGTACAGCAGTTGGATAATCTATAGTTTGAATCTCTTCAACGGTTACTACATGCCAGTGGTATAAAAGATCCTCAGAATATTTTTAATAAGTTTTTGAAAATAGGGGGAAAATACTTTAATCACAATAACAATTCTCCCTGAACTAACTTTCAGTGATTGAGGGAGACTCAAAGAGATTGTATATGAATACAGAAACTCAATCAGCCATCAAATGATGTAATATAAGAATGAGGAGATTGATAGTCCCATTTTCTCACTAATGAAAGACATTACCATGCAGTGAGTAAGAGATATATCTTTCATGAAATTTTTGCCAGGACTTGAAGTTTTGCAGGACATGGAAAGTTAGAACACGCAATTGTTAATATTATAAATAAATCCCTAACTCAAAGGTATTTTTCCTGAAGTATAAGTATTTTTCCTTTGATTGCCATTGATCATATACTGTTAAATAACTCAGCTCTTTTTAAGGCACAGTTCTAAAGTTAGTTTTCCTACTTGCAGGTGACAGAGCAAAGAATGTATGTGGAGGATCAAAAAGTTTTTTTAATAGGAGGTATTAAAGTTGGAAGGGATAAAAGCCTATGGAGATTAAAACAGAGGTGATCCTCAAGGATCATATTAGTGGTGCCAGTGCTGTTTGTGCTTTTTTTATTGGAGAGCACCTTCAAGGAGGCACTTGAGCAGTAAAACATGTGCAGATGAACACAGTCCCTCATAATTAACAAACAAATTGTGCATTGGAAATTAAAACACTTATATCATAATAACTATAATGTCAGAAATAAGCCCTAACACAATAATTTGGTCTTACAAATAAACTAAACACACTACGCATCATATGGGAAGAAATATAAAAGATGACGTAATTCTTGTTTTTTTATTTGCCTTTAGACTAGGAAACGAGTACACTCTTGCAAAACGTTTGGAATCTTCATGTAACAACATGTGGATGTATTGTCGTTAAAAAATTCAGTACAGCACTTTGTTTTGAAAGATGATTTAAAACTTTCCAGAGTAGCACTCTAGAAGCTACCCAGGAAAAGCTTATTTTGAACTATTTGAGACCACAAATTCCTACTCATAGCGAAAATAGTGCTGTTGAGAGAGGAGAGTCTTTCCATCACCAAACCTCCCAGGTGGAGTGCTAGTTTTGGAAAAAGCCTGTATTGTGAAATCAATGGGAACAGCTGTAGATCCTGCAAGAACAGTATTGCGGAAGAAGCTTTTAAGAACTTGGGTATTCTTCTCACAGAGGTTTTCTATTTAACATCACCAGAGGTTAATTCAAACCGGCCTTAGAAAAAATGGTATTGAGGAAATTAGCAAAATTATCTATAATCTTCAAACAAGACATGGTGATGACTTTTTAATTTGCCACCCCATACAGATCAGCGTCTATTTGCAAAGAAGCCACCCATACTCATGCAACGTATCCAGGCTTTACCCAACATGCTACTAAGATAACTATCAAACCCATGTACCACAGATTATGAAAAAGAAAAATGTACAAATGGCTAGTGGAAAAGACAACTATAGTCTAAAAGAGGTTTCCAACACCCATATAATGTTTTTGATATTTTAATTGTAAAATAATGTGCCGTATTCCACCAATGGTTTATTTTTTATCTTATCTGATAGATATACAATAAGCAACTGTGATTTTTGTTGTAATCCTACTAGATAAATAATTTCCTCTCAAAATCATCCAAGGTGCTAATAGTTAATTTGGGAATTATGGGGTTGGGTAAAAGAGAGTTTTCTGATTCTAATACCTTTTATTATTTAGAATGTCAAAATTTAAAAAATTTTTTTTTTTTTTTTTTTTCCCTTTTTTTTTTAAATAAAAAAAAATTTTGGAAAAAAAAATCCAAAAAGGGAATTTTTTAAAAAAATTTTTTAAAAAAAATTTTTTTAAAGAAAACCCTTTTTTAAAAAGGGGAATTAAAAAAAAAATTTTTTTTTTTTAAAGGGAAAAAAATTTTTTTTTTTGGGGAAAATTTTTTTTTGGGAAATTTTAAAAACCCAAAAAAAAAAAAATTTTTTTTTAAAAAAAAATTTCCAAAAAAAAACCCAAAAAAATTTAAAAAAGGGAAAAAAAACCCCAAAAAAAAAAAAAAAACCCCAAAAAAAAACCCCCTTAAAAAAATTTTTAAAAAAAATTTTTTTTTTTTTTTTTTTTTAAAAAAATTTAAAAAAAAAAAAAATTTTTTTTTTTTTTTTTAAAAAAAATTTTTTTTTTTTTCCCAAAAAAGTTTTTTTTAAAAATTTTTTTTTAAAAAAAAAAAAAAAAAATTTTTTTTTTTTTTTTTTGGGGGGGTTTTTCCCGGAAAAAAAAAAATTAAAAAAAATTTAAAATTAAAAAAATTTTTTTTTAAAAAAAACCTTTTTTTTAAAATTTTAAAATTTTTTTAAATTTAAAAATTTTTAAAATTAAAATTTTTTTTTTTTTTTTTAAAAAAATTTTTTTAAAAAATTTTTTTAAAATTTTAAAAAAACCCCCCAAAAAAAAATTTTTTTTAAATTTTTTTTTTTTAAAAAACCCAAAAAAATTTAAAATTTTTTTTTAAAACCCCCCGGAAAAAAAAAATTTTAAAAAAATTTTAAAACCCAAAAAGAAAAAATTTTAAAAAAAATAAAAAAAAATTTTAAAAAAAAAAAAATTTTTTAAAAATAAAAAAAACCCCCCAAAAAAAAAAACAAATTTAAAAAAAATTTAAATTTTTTTAAAAAAAAAAACCCTTTTTTTTCAAAAAATTTTTTTTTTTTAAAAATTTTTAAATTTTTAAAATTTTTTTTAAAAAAAGGAAAAAAATTATAAAAAAAAAATTTTAAAAATTTTTTTTAAAAAAAAAGGTAAAAAAAAAATTTTTTAAAAAAAAAAAAGGAAAAAAAAAATTTTTTTTTTAAAAAAAATTTTTTTAAATTTAAATTTTTTTTTTGGAAAAAAAAAACCAAAATTTTAAATTTCTTTTTTTTTTTTTTTTAAAAAAAAACCCCAAAATTTTTTTAAAAAAAACCCCCTTAAAAAAATTTAAAAAAAAAGGGGAAAAAAAAAAATTTTTTTTTTTTTTTTCCGGGGGTTTTTAAAAAAATTTTTTTTTAAAATTTAAAGGGTTTTTTTTAAATTTTTTTAAAAAATTTTTTTAAAAAAAACCCCTTTTAAAAAAAAATTTTTTTTTACGGGAAAAAATTTTTATTTTCCTTTTTTTTTGGTTTTTTTTAAAAAATTTTAAAAAAAACCCCCTTTTTTTAAAAATTTCCCCCTTTTTGGGAAAAAGGGAAAAAAAATTTTTTTTTTTTTTAAAAAAAAAATTTTTGGGGTTTTGGGGGGAAAAAAAAAAAAATTTTTAAAAAAAAAAAATTTTTTAATTTTTTTTTTTTAAAAAAATTTTTTTTGGAAAAAATTTTTTTTGGGGGTTTTTAAAAACCCCGGGGGGGGAAAAATTTTTTTTCCCCTTTTTAAAAAAAGGTTTTAAAAAAAATTTTTTTTAAAAAAAAGGGAAAACCTTTGGGTTTAAAAAACCCCCCAAAAAAAAAAATTTTAAAAAAAATTTTTTTTTTAAAAAAAATTTTTTTTTGGTCCCGGGAAAAAAAAACCCCAAAAAAAATTTTTTTTTTTTTTTTTTTAAAAAAAAACCAAAAAAAAAAACCCCAAACCCCCCCAAAAAAAAAAAAACCTTTAAAAATTTTCCAAACCCCCCCCCCCAAAAAAAAAAAACCCCCCCCCCCCAAAAACCAAAAAAAAAAATTTTAAAACCCCAAAAAAAAATTTTTTTGAAAAAAAGGAAAAAAAAAACCCCAAAATTAAAAATTTTTCCCTTGGGGAAAAAAAAATTTTTTTTTTTTAAAAATTTTTTAAAATTTTTTTAAAAAAAAAATTTAAAAAGGGTTTTTAAAAAAAAAAATTTTTTAAAATTTTTAAAAAAAACCAAAACCCCCAAAAAAAAATTTGAAATAAAAATTATTTTTTTTTTAAAAAAAAAATTTTTTAAAAAACCCCCCGGTTAAAAAAATTTTTTAAAAAAAAAAAGGGGGAAAAATTAAATTTTTTTTTTTTTTCCCCCAAAAAACAAAAACCCCCCAAAAAAAAAGGGGAAAAAAAAAAAATTTCTTTTTTTTTAAAAAAAAAAGGGTTTGAAAAAAAAACCCCCCTTTTTTTTTAAAAAAAAAAAAAAAAAATTAAAAAAAAAAAAAAAAAAATTAAAAATTTTTAAAAAAACCCAAAAAAAAAAAAACCCCCCCAAAAAAAAAAAAAACCCCCAAAAAACCCCAAAAAAAAAAAAACAAAAAAAAAAAAAAAAAAAAAAAACCAAAAAAAAAAAAAAAAAAAAAAAAAAAAAAAATTTTTTAAAAAAAAAAACCCCAAACAAAAAAAAAATTTAAAAAAAAACAAAAAACCAAAAAAAAAAAAAAAAAAAAAAACCCAAAAACCCAAAAAAAATTAAAAAAAAACCCCAAAAAAAAAAAAAAAAAAATTTTAAAAAAAAAAAAAAAATTTAAAAAAAAAAAAAAACCCCAAAAAAAAAAAAAAAAAAAAAAACCCAAAAAAACAAAAAAAAATTCCAAAAAAAAAAAAAAAAAAAAAAAAACCAAAACCCCAAAAAAAAAAAAAAAAATTTGGGGCCCCCCCCCCAAAAAAAAAACCCCCAAAAACCCCCCCCCAAAAAAAAAAAAAAATTTTTTTTTAAAAAAACCCCCCCCCCCAAAAAACCCCAAAAAAAAACCCCCCCCCCCCAAACCCCCCCCCCCCCCCCCCCAAAAAAAAAAAAAAAAAAAAAATTTTTTTTTTTCCCCCCCAAAAGAAAAAAAAAAACCCCCCCCCCCCCAACCCCCCCCCAAAAACCCCCCCCTTTTCCCCCCCCCCCAAAAAAAAAACCCCCCCAAAACCCCAAAACCCCCCCCCCCCCCTTTAAATTCCCCCCCCCCCCCCCAAAAAAAATTTTTTTTTTTCCCCCCCCAAACCCAAAAAAAAAATTTTTTAAAAAAAAGGGCCCCCCCAAAAACCCCCCCCAAAAAAAAAAACCCCCAAAAACCCCCCCCAAAAATTAAAAAAAAAAACCCCCCCCCAAAAAAAAAAAAACCCCAAAAAAAACCCCCCCCAAAAAAAAAAAAAAAAAACCCCCAAAAACCCCCCCCCAAAAAACCCCCCCCCCCGGGGGGGCCCCCCAAAAAAAACCCCCAAAAAAAAAACCCCCAAAAACCCCAAAAAAAACCCCCCCCAAAAAAAAACCCGGGTTTTTTTTTTGGTGTTTTAAAATTTTTTTTTAAAAAATTTTTTTTTTTCCAACCCCCCCAAAAAACCCCCCCCCCCTTTCCAACCAAAAAAAAAAACCCCTTTTTAAATTTTTTTTTGGGGGGGTTTTTTTTTTCCCCCTACCTTTTTTTATCGTAAAGGGAAAAATGGCTTTTTTTTGCCGACTTAGTTCATTAACTACAAACCCCCAAATATTTTGTGATTATTTTGTAAATTTTTCAAAAATAACTTTATATATAAATCCCATGAGGGAAAAAACAATTTAAACCCTTTAGCTGTCACAAAATCGTATTAAATTTTTTTCCGACTGAAACCTAAGATCTACTTTTAAATTCCCGTTTTCCCTACCAAAGGGAAAATCAAAACTCCTGCAAGAACCAAACTTTTGTACGTAATCCCCATTTTTAAAACGTTTACAGAGTTTTTTTAAACAAATTTATCTCAATTAAAAAGTTTCCCTTTCGTTTGCGTACAAAATTTTTTTTTTTTTGCTATGGGCTATCAAAAAACCCATTGGTCTTTTTGTTAAGCCCCTAGTACCTAAATTTTTTTCCCTTACATTCTGGGGGTGAAAGTCCGATCAGCCGGATAAATGGGAAAAAAATGATAGCTGCTCGCAGAAGGCAACTCCCTTTATTGGCACATTGCATCCAAAAAAACATTGGTTTTTTGTTGTTAAGCTCATATTAAAACCCATAAAAATTTTTCCCCTTTTCATTTTTGTGTGGGAAAACCCATCAGCCAGATAATGGAAAGATAATAGTAAAGGGTGCTCCAGAAGGGGACACTCTTTTAAATTTGGGACATTGCTATCCCCAAAAACCCCATTGGTTTTTTGTTGTTAACCCCATAGTACCTATAATTTCTTCCCTTATCATTTTGTGTGAAAGTCCGTCACCCGATAATGGGTAAAATAAAGAGTAGCTGCTCCCCAGAAGGCAACTCTTCCCTTGGCACATGTCTATCAAAAACCCCATTGGTCTTGGTTTTTTAAGGGTCATAGTACCTATTAATTTTTCCCTTAAACATTCTGTGTGAAAGTCCCCATCACCAGGTAATGGTTTGATAATGAGTACTGCTCCAGAAGGCAAAATCTTCCCTTTGGGAAAATGTGCAAAACAAAAACCCCATTGGTTTTTGTGTTAAGCCATATACCTAAATTCTTCCCTTATCATTTTGTGTGAAAAATCCAAACAGGGCCCAAAAAATGGGGTAGATAAAGAAAAAGCTGCCGCAAAAAGGCAACTTTTTCATTTGGGCCCTGTGCTATCAAAAAACCCCAAATTTTTTCTTGTTGTTAACTCATAGTAAACCCATAATTCCCTTTCCCTTTTTTCAATTTTGGGTGGAAAATCCCGAACGCCAATAATGGATTTGATAAAAAGAATAGCTGCTCGCAGAAAGGGAACTCTTCATTGGCACTTTGCAAACAAAACCACATTGGGGCTTTTTGTTAAGCTCATAGTACCTATAATTCTTCCCCTTATCATTTTGGTGAAAAGGGCCGATCAAGGGCCCGATAATGGGTAGAAATGGGGTAAACGGGTCGCAGAAGGCAACTCTACTTTCACGGTGCATCAAAACCCATTGGGCTTTTTGTTAAGCCTAGTAAACCCATAATTCTTCCCTTATCAAATTCTGTGTAAAAGTCCGATCAGCCAGAAAATGGATAAAATAATGAATACCCCGCTCGCAAAAGGCAACTCTTCAAATTGGGACTGTGCTATCAAAACCACATTGGTTTTTGTTGTTTTAAACTTTTAAAAGTACCTAAAATTCCCTTCCCCCTTAAACATTCTGTGTGAAATCCGTCAGCCAGAAAAGGGGTTTGATTAAAAGATTTCTGCTTTGCAGAAGGGAACCTTTTTATTGGCACAGTGCTATCAAAACCCCATTGGGCCTTTTTTGTTTAACTCATAGTACCTATAACTTTTCCCCTTTTCTTTTTGTGGGGAAAAATCCGATCACCAATTTAAAAAATAGATAATGAAATAGTCTCGCAAAGGGAAAAATCCCTTCCCTTGGCACATGTGCTATCAAAAACCCCCCTTGGTCTTGTTGTTAAGCTCAAAGTACCTATAATTTTTTTCCCCTTTTCCCTTCCCCTTGGGGAAAGTCCCCACCCCGATAATGGAAAAAATAAGAAAAGCCCGCTCGCAGAAGGGAACCTTTAATTTGGGAAAATGTCTATCAAAAAAACCCCTTTGGGCTTGGTTTTTTAAAACTCATAGTTTCCCTTTTAATTCTTCCCTTATCATTCTGTGTGAAAGTCGATCAGGCCCGATAAGGGGTGATAATGAGTTGCTCTCGCAAAAGGCAACTCTTCATTTGGCCCCCATTTTTTTGCTTATCCAAAAACCAACCATTTTGGGGGGGGGGGAGGTTCCCCTTGGTTTTTTTAACTCATATAAACCTTTAATTTTTCCCTTATCATTTTTGTGTGAAAGTCCGGGGCAGCCCAAAAATGGAAAGATAAAAGTAGCTTGCTCCCCAAAGGCAACTCTTTTATTGGGACATGTGCTATCCCAAAAACCCCAAATTGGGCTTGTTGGGTTTTGCCATATAAACCTATAATTCTTCCCTTATCAATTTTTGGGTGAAAGTCCGATCAACCAGAAAGGGGTAGATAATGATTTTCTGCTCGGGAAAGGGAACTCTCCCTTGGGACAAAGTTTCTATCAAAAAAAACATTGGTCTTGGGTTTTTAAGCCCCAAAAGGACCTATAATTCTTTTCCCCTTTTCATTCTGTGGGAAAGTCCGATCAAACCCGATTAAGGGGTAATAAGGGGTAGCTTTCTCGCAGAAGGCAAAATCTTTATTGGCCCATGTGCTTTGTTTTCCTTTAAAATTTTTAAAAGGGGTAAAGATGAGGAAGTCAAATGTTAAATACTCAGGGAAAAACCGGGAAAATTTTTGGGGAAAATCCATTGCCAAAAGGCAAGGAGAAAAGGGCTTTTAATGAAAGAAAGGAATTCATTAAGTAGAAGTGGGAAGGCAACAGGCCCACCACACCAAAAAGATGATTTTACTACCCAAACCCTATTTTAAAGAACGACAAAATTTATGTCAACAAAATGTTCGCTACAGAAAAAACTTTCTGTAAAACCCGATCCAAAACCTTGCCTAATTTCCCCAGAAAAGTCCCAAAAAAACCATTTCCCAGGCACGTGCAATGCTTTTGTATTTTTAGACATACAAATTTTGAAAAGGGGGGGAAATTTTTCCAATTTTTTACCAATACCTGGGGAAGAAACAAAATTCAAAAGAAGCAACCGATTGAAAAATTGGGAAATTAAAAGGCCCCCCTTCATGTCCCTCAATAAATTTTGAATACGAAAATGATGAAAAAGGTTTTTGATAGGGGAACGCAAAAAGAAAGACGGAAAAAGTCGCTGATTTTTTTTTTAAAAAAAGGGGGGTCTAAACAAATAATCGATGTGCAAACAAAAGCATCTGATAAGATTTTTAGTTTCCTTGTGAACTACATCTAAACACATCCAATGCTTGGCATTTTAAAAATAGTGTTCGTTTAAAAATGCCCCAAAACCCATGCAGGTACAACGTTTGTTGTTTGTGAAGTACATCTTTATTTTAGGCATTTTTTTTTTTTTTTTTTAACTATTCCCGGCTTTATTAAATAGTGTTCGTATTAAATCCCCCAAAACCCAAAAAGGATACATACTTTTTGTTGTTTGTAAAGTGCATTTTTTTTTTAGGTTTTTATTTTTTTTTAAACTATTCCCCTCATTATACTTGGAAGTCAATAAGAAATTAAATAAAAGATTGCTTTTTATCACAAAATGAATTTTAACTTGGTATTGAGAACTGATGTAACCATTAATTTCAAAATTCATCAAAAGAAAAATATGATATTTGTATCATAAACCTACAACCGATTTCCGGTTCGAAAATTAAGCAGAACTAGACAGCGTAAAACAAACAAAAAAGTTTCACTTCTTGTACAAGTCAAGCGGGGTCAAAAAAATGTTGAATTGGAAAGTTTTTATCAGACCTTATTTCAACAAAGTACTTTGTTTAAAAATAAAAATAAAAAAAACGACCAATTATAAATTTTAATTTAAATGAGAATGTTTTAAAAAATTTTGTTTCAGAGTTGGCAAAGAATTAAACACGGAAGAAACTAACCACAAGAGAAAAATTAAAGAGAATCTATTTAAAAAAAACCTTTTGGGAAATAAACCCAAAGAGCAGTGTCCATTTTTTTCCCGAAGAAAAACTCATTTCGTGAACAAATTAAAACTTTTTAATTTTGGAGTCACAATATTTACCGCTTTAAAAAATGGAAAACTGTTCTTTGCGTATTTTCTTAAATTTTTAAAAAACAAAAATTTTGTAAAATTTGCTGGTTCTTTTTTTTTTAAAAGTTAGTTAATTTAATATTTTACCCCATCCGAATTTTCAAATAAGTTCATTGAAAGGGAAAAATTTCACAAACACAAAAAAAAAATTTGCATTTCACTAAATGCTATTTAGTTTATAGTGAAATTCTAAAAGAATATCAAATGAATCGAAATTCGTGTAAAAACTATAATTTTTTAAAAACTTTTGGGGTTTAAATTTTTAAAAATTTCTAAAGTTCTTCTACAAAAAAAATATTTTTGAAGTACTTGTATATAAAGCAAATAACACCTAACACGGGCAGTACGTACTCATGTCGCTTAAAAGGGTCCGCTGAGGTTGGATGTAAAATTTTAGTCTTTGCTCTTTCGTTCTCGACTTTCCCGGACATACGAATCACACAGAAAAAAAATTTGTGCATCCCCAAAAAGAAAAAAAATTGCTTTTGTTGAGATTTTTTGAATTTTACTGAAATTTCGAACTAATAAAACTTCTAATAAGGTAAAGAATGAATAATACAGACTTTGTACATTTCTTCGGGGGCATTAGGAGCACAGTGGTTCTCCAAAATTTTTTTCCACAGTATTGTT
>NW_025785673.1:0-19297 GCF_021130785.1 Homalodisca vitripennis
AAATTTTTATAACTGTAACGTTACATTCAGCTTAAAAAAAAATACATACATATAATTTAGAAAAAATTCATCAAAACTTATCCGTGAAAAAAAACTTTGTTTAGAAGCTCAGAGATCAAGAGAAACGCCATAACAAAACCCTTGTTAAATTGGATTTTGTGAGCATCAATCATAATGATTATTAAACAGTAGATTTTTTATGAAATGCTATCTTATGTATTCTTAAGAGGAGTAATCCCCCAAAGAACTAAATAAAGATGTCAATTTGTGCTACAGTCTCTAGAAATGGTGTCTGTCTAGAAATTAAGTGTATTTTAGCGCTAAACCTGTAACTTCTATAGATGAAAGTTTTTCTCTAGATATCTATGCCACATGGATAGATTTACAATCTGTTTTATGTCTTTAATTTGTTATCATATCAGTGGTTTTTTAAAACATAATAAGAAATTCTACTCACTAAACCACCTAAATAAGATTGTGGTTGAGTATTGTTTAGGACATATTCTATTAAATATATCGGATGAGAGTTAAAAATTATCTATTTAATATTTTCCTCAATTTGCTTAACTGTTCGGTATTAATTTTCTTAAATTTGCACATCCAATTACTGTGATAAATCCATAATATTAGTGGGACACATGTTGGAGGTTAATTGGTGTAGAGAGGACTATTAAGTCCTAACTTCGCCTCTGTAAATAAAGTCCATTTTTCATTTCATTTTTTCATTTCATTTCTTTTCCATTTCATATCATTTTCATTTCATTTCATAATTCATTTCGTACTTGTGGGGCCAACGTTGTTCTCCTTCTCTGACTCTTTCCTTCGATTATCATTGGGCCACAGAAAGAAAGCCGCCCCAATGAAAATCAGGCATTGGAATATTATTTTTCTTCGTGACCGACAAAATACCTAAATATTACAATATCTGAAATTGATGAATGAACTAACAATTTTTAAATAACTAAGAATGCTTATTAAGAACTAGAAATTCAACTTTCCAAATTCGAGAAGAGACTCTAACGACATATGAAATAATGGAATGCTCAGATAATCCACCATACGGATGTTTTCTCTGCTAGTCTATTGGAATTTCATAAACTTTTTAAGTAAAATACTGACTAAAACATGTAATTTCATAATATTTAAATTGTTTGAATTTTATTCTATTTCTTTTAAATACGTTTTTTAGAAAAATAGTTGTTAGTATAATTTTTTGAGATTTTCATCAGGAGTTCAATAGGTTCTTAACGACAGTTGTAAATTCTTCAAAAAAATAACCTATTCTTTGATGGAAAATTTTAAAATCTCTGCAATATTCAGGGATAGATATATTGTAAAATAAATTGATCATGGTTGTCTACAATTCGTCCGTCCTCTGTAGGAACCTCCGTATGAAGCTTGAGTATATATATATGGTGTTCGACACAAAATCTAAGCCTAGGAAAAACTAAAAGTTATTAAAATAAATGTACTATCATGGATTATTTTACTATTTATAGTTATAATGAGATGCACTTTCATTTGAAACCTCTTACATCTTTTCATTTTTTTCCTGCCGTAATGTGTACGAAAACAGTTACTAACAGGATATTGCATGATTTCAGGCGTTCAAAAACCAATGCTTTACTGAAACAATGCATTTACCATCACACATAATGACAATTTAAAAATATAGCATTATATTTTTCTACAGATTACTACATAGTATATATTTTTAGCTAACAGAATACTGTCATTGTACTTAAAGTGTGATGCTCAATTGTTTGCACGTATGTTCAAATAGGTTTTTGTGGTGCCGAAAAAGAACAAACAGAAAGTATTGTTCCTGTACCTTTATCACCATTGTATTATGTGGCTACCTAGCTGTACATTACATACATGCCAGGTCAGGTACAACATTTCCTGTGCCACCTTGTTGATCCATTGTCTGCACTTATTTTCGTACAGGTTTTTATGGTGCTGAAAAAGAATAAAACACCAAGTATCGTTCTGCACCTTTATCACCATGTTATGATGGCTGTGGCTACCTGGCTGTGCGTTAAATACATGCCAGGTAAGATAAAATATTTTTCGTATCAGCATGTTATTATTGTTCATCAGTTTTCCTAACTATAATTGTTAATTATATTACAAAGTAAGCAAGTTAGTGACCTTTATAGTTGCTTATTTTAAAGTGAATCATAAAACTGTAAATATATTTTGATACAGAATTTCTTTAAAAGTTATATTCAATGTTAGTGTTTTTTTAGAATAACAAAATATATTAATGCTCTAGTCCTTTTCCTTCGTATAACATAAGTACTTAACCGAAACCATACCCGATCTTAATTTCATCAACAGTATTTTCTCATAGTTATATCCTTCAGAAAAAAATTTACTAAAACATAATGAGGAATAATATGACAAAAAACATCTAATTATAATTCTGATCTACAACAAAACAAATGTAATTAAACAAAATTTCATACGATGTTATATTAAATAAAGCCTGTAGATTTGTTTATGAGACATAATTGTTATGGTAATGATAAAATATTTATTTTAGTCAGTTTCTTAGATTGGCGATATATAATAAACCCTTTATTAAAAATTACTGTTTAGGTGGACACGTGGCGTTCTTTGGGACCATCACTGCATTTGTCCACGTGGTCATGTACTTTTATTACTTTTCTCACCAGCTACGACGTATCCTACAAGAAATCGATCTGGTGGAAGCGGCACATTACGGAAATACAGTTGGTAAGTAGCTTTTTCGTATAAAACATGGTTAACTAAATTTTTGGATATGCGAAAGTAGGCTATAAAACAAAATCTCAGCTCTGTTAGTTGAAATCAGAGATTAAATTTGCCAGGGAATCAATTGGTCAATAGTGTATTTTACTCGATGTAGGTACAATTCCATAAATTTTTATTTAAAATAACATTGCGACCAGTGCATTAATGACAGAAAATACCATTTGAAATTATGGTCCTGTATAAAGGCGTAAATCGGAATACGTATTTTATGTATCGCAAGTCACCCGCAGACTATCAGTTGTGTGTTCACAAAAGTAGTATTTTAAAACAGTCCGCATTATATAATACAAAATTCTGCTATTACATAATTAATATCGCATTTTTAGTTCTAGCCCTTACATTATTAAATTCTTTAATCTTGAAGGATAATTAATTATGTTGTCCACTGAAGTCATCATTAACAGGAAAGACAATATTCATAAAATTAACAAAGTAAATATTGTAGAAGGTCCTTCTTATTATAATGCATTAATTAATTACAACGGGTTGTGAGTCTGATGTTTACGTTGATAATGAAAGATACCACCAATCAAAATTAACATAAAAAATTGCAGTAATGGAGTGTTTGTTTAAAAATTTAATTATGTAAATATTGTTTAAACAGGACCGTTTTTAAAGATACCCAAAAAACGAGGGGTGGAGGTTAATTCGCCCTTTTAAAGGAAGAAGCACTTCACAGTAAATTAGAATATTTTTTTAATACAAATTTTTGTAAGTAACAACAATCTACGATATAAAAAAGGTTTGGTTATCTTGTTTTTGTTTTTTTAATACATAGCACGCTTTACCGTGGACTATTAGCTTGTGTTTTAAAACTAAAAAATTTAATTAACTGGATTTTACTAAAGCTGATATAGACTTTACAACTGAGTAGAGATGTGTAACTGATTTGTAACAACACACTTGTTCTTTTTATGTTTTTGTACGGTGCTAGTACGTTGTTACAGATGATTAAAATAATGTTTACAAAAACTCAATGAGTCCTTACATAAAATTATTCAGTATATTCAGGAACTGTTTTACTGGATGAATTCCTAATTGGCCATTTCCTCTGAAAAATACAACTATATTTCGAGGAACTTTACAGATAAACATGAGAGACAGAAAGTTAAAGTTCAATATTATCGTAACTATTTTACACTTTAAAAGGTTACAAAACACTTGAAGTACGGAGTACATGTGCCTACTATTAGTCACGCAATAGGCTTAACAGCGCTTACGTGGAAATTATTTACCTAGGATCTAAGGCCGTCGGTCATCATATTAAGTGCCAGAGAGAAGCTTCTTAGCCTTAACTTTGCCTGGTGAAATAAGACATCCTATACGGTTACTATTTATTTACCTGGTCCACATTCTGTAACATTGAACATTGAAGTGGGCTTTTTCACTGCAAAATTTCTTTATAGAGTATTTCATTTCCAAATTTAATGTACCCTTTTTATACTAAAAATATCCAATTTCTGATTTTAGATTTTTGAATATTTTTACAATGAACAAAGTCAGTTTTACATAATCGCTGTATCACTGTACTCAGTCATCCCTTCATAGTTGCCTTAAACATTGCTTTAATTTTCTTTCTTTTTGTACCTCCCAATCATGCAAAAACGAATAAAGATCCAACATTTCTGAATCAACCTCATAAAATTTATTTCAATAGACTCTTGTTAAAGATCTTCAAAACCTGATTCACTGATTTTCCTAATTAGTATACACTTCTATACTTTAGTATTAACGTTACAAAGTACTATTTACTTTACTTTTTATTTATTTTATTATTTTTGTTTACTTTTTATTCAAAACCTTGGGCATGAAGAATAAGACCATTAAATATTCTCAATAGCATGTTTTAATATAACTTAGTATACTATACGTCACTTCAAGTGTAGAAACCACACTATTTTGGTTTTACTTTTTAATGTTTTGCTATACGTGGAAAAACCATTTTTGAAAAAACAATATTATTGATAACACTCCGCTACTCCAGTATTCTTAGTAAGAATCTTTTTTGAACAAGCATGTTAGGAAATTATAACACGCTAACTAATTGTCTCGTTTAAAAAACAACTATAGGATACTAAAGTAAAACATTTATATTGCATATGAAACGTTACAATAACAATCAGTTACTTCACTAACAGCAAGGTATTGCCATTGACTTTGGATTTTGCTGAACTGGTTCTCAGTTGCGCCACTCAAATATTTTTTCCGATCGTTAAAATATCACGAAGCAAATATATGACTAATATTTTGGTACTGTTTTTGGCTGTTTTTTAATTGATTATGCTGTTATTTTGACTTTTTTTAAACCTATAGAAAGGACTTTCATTTGCACCTCTATTTAGATTTAAACTATAATTATCAATACTATGATGAACATAGATGGCTGTCTGACCAGTCACACCCAGTCTAATGGTTTGGTACAATTGCTTTGTCCTTAAAATTAACTTGTTAAGAATTAATAATAATTGTAGTTTTCATTGTGTATCTTGTTGCAGGTCTCAATATTTTTTACATTTTTTGTATTTTACAGCCTTTATATACAGGTGTACATAAAGTCCTGCACTGGTATAATATTTTCTAAACGATAACAGATATATGAACAAGGTTTGGTACAATCAACACTACACCTACAAAATCTACTTTTTGAAGGAACTATCAGTTTTCTGTAATATCATGGGACGTCCCGCAAGGAGTCAGAAAGAAATCTTAAATAGGAGCATAGGTCAATATGCACATCATTTTAAAAGGGCTTATCTAGCAGAGTTTAATGCCGCAAACCGCACTCAAAAAGATTGATCCAGTACAAAATGGCGACTGTTTCAAAGTTTTTACTTGGTTACATTTCATTAGTAGCCATAACCCCGGTAAAGCAAAACTGCAACCAAACGAATACTGCAGATAAATACTACATTGTGATTTTCAGTTGTACAGAAGTGAATTATGACGTAGGTTATCCTCAAGGTTACAAATTTGGTCCTAATATATTGGTAACGGTGTTTAAATAGGCTCTTACGTCAATGCCGTAGTGTGGGGGTGCTCCGTCCTGTTGAAACCAGATATTCTGGTAATGTTCTCCAAACATGTTTCGAAGTGCTGGTGTAATTTCATTTTCTAGCAAACGTTGGTATGATATTGCACTTAAATTTCCTTCAATAAAGAAAGGACCTACCAACTGGGTAGGGTACCTATCACACCAAGCCAGACATTCACCTTTAGTGGATACTGCGTATGTGCCTCCCGCATCCAGTGAGGATTTTCGCTACTCCAGTAACGGCAATTGTGCCTGTTTACGCTTCCATTCAGCATAAATGAACACTCGTCTGAAAACACAATTTTGTTTGCATCAATTTCG
This sequence comes from Homalodisca vitripennis, assembly GCF_021130785.1. NCBI lineage: Eukaryota > Metazoa > Arthropoda > Insecta > Hemiptera > Cicadellidae > Homalodisca > Homalodisca vitripennis. The sequence continues at coordinate 6,149 of NW_025785673.1, forward strand.
TTGCAATCTATTTTGGCCATCATAGTTTCACAAAATTCTATACGTCGATCAAAATCATCTTCGTTGATGTTCGTGCACCAAATCAACTATATAAGGCTTAAAATTAGACCCTTTCAGAATCTTTTTAACAGACGTAACAGAGATGTCATGAGTTTGTGTTGCTGAGCGTAGGAACTCTTGCGGATTCTCAATAAATGACTGCAATACATCTAAAGAGTTGCCTTCAGTTGTCGTAGTAGCGGCCTTCCTGTCCTATGACGATCGGAAACACATCTTATTTCCATAAAGCGTTGAACAGTTCTCCCTACAGTTTTTCTAAAAATTGGCTGCCTCTCGTTGAAAGTAGTCATGAAATAAATGGCATGCTTCCTCGTGTGATCGTCTGTTGTTTCCCCAACCAACCATCATAAGAAGTGTTATACGTTCACGTTCGTCAAGCGACATAGTGTAGTTGAAGAACTACAAGCAATACGACAAACTCTTTTGTACTAAAGTGCACTGATAGAAAGGTTGGACAGCACTACTAAAACAAGAAAACTAGAATAGCCTACTATGAATAGACTGGCTAATTGGAAAGTCCAAACTGTAACCCATAGATAAGAGCTTTCTAATTGTTACTGTTATCAGGTTTTCCCGTTATCAATATATTAGGACCAAATTTGTACCCCTTAAGGATAACCTACGTCGTAATTCACTTCTGTACAACTGACAATCAAATTGTAGTATTTATCTGCAGTATTCGTTTGGTTGCAGTTTTGCTTTACCGGGGTTATGGCTACTAATGAAATGTAACCAAGTAAAAACTTTGAACAGCCGCCATTTTGTACTGGATCAATCTTTTTGAGTGCGGTTTGCGGCATTAAACTCTGGCTAGATAAGCCCTTTAAAATGATGTGCATATTGACCTATGCTCCTATTTAAGATTTCCTTCTGACTCCTTGCGGGACGTCCCCCATGATATTACAGAAAACTTATAGTTCCTTCAAAAAGTAGATTTTTAGGTGTAGTATTGATGTACCAAATCTTGTTCATTTATCTGTTATCGTTTAGAAAATATTATACCAGTGCAGGACATCATGTACACCCTGTATGTATTTATTACTGTCTATGTGGGAAAGCAGTTTACTCTGGAACTACATTTGTTGCTCCTCACTAGTAAATTCTCTGACGATCCTTTCTTCTAGAATTATATAAGACTATTAGATGAAAGTTATACTTGAGATAGAGGAATGAGACTTCCTCCTTTAATACAAATAACTTAGTAATACGTAAGTAAGTCTTAAATTATAAAACTCATGTGAATAATAAAGAAATTTAAAATATTTTCTCAGATTAATATCAATGTGAAACTATTCAACCTACCAATGAATTCACAATTAGTTTTAATGAAAATGTTAGTCTTGCTACTAATATTTTTAAAGTAGCATTATAAATGAATTTTCTATTTCATAATAAACAAACAAAACATAATTGTGAAGTTATTAGACTAAATGCAATTTGATTCTTTTATTTTGTAGTAATTTGCTCAGACAATGAACAGTAATGCATAGGAAAATGGAACTTCACACGACGGTAATGCAAACATTAATAATTACTTATTAGCTAATTGCAATCACAATTGGCACTTAGTACGAGTAGGATTTGCGCGGTCGTTATATTTATAATTAATTGTGAACTTCTCTGTATTTAATTTAATTTGTTATTTAAACCTTGACATTGTTATATAAAAATAAAACGTTACACCTTCATCATCTCTCTGAATTAAAAATATTTGTTAGAAAAAATTAAACTGGTACGTATGTGACAGTAAAAACGAATATGCCTAGACAAGTTTAGCTCAATCACGATTGTAAATCCTTGCCTAACTTCATGCCGATATCCGTTTTCTAAATTAATAGTTTATTATAAGAGTTACATTATTACAGACACAAACTGGTCTAAGAAGCGTATTAAAAATTTGGCTAGGTAGGTAGCCAAACGGGCCGGGCATCTTTTTTTCGCTTATAATATTACGCTAATTTTTAACCCTAGTTATTAATAGGCACTTAAATCAAAATCTCTTTTCTCCAGACATATAGCTTTTAGTCTCGCTGATAATAAATGTATATATATATATATATATATATAATTTTCAATAAACATTTAATCGCAAAAAGTACTTGCTCCGCCGGGAGTCGAACCCGGATCTCTCACTTGCCAGGTGAATGTGCTACCATTACACCACAGAGCGCTTACTTTTTCCGATTCAATTATTTTGTATTTGGCCGTATCTGTCACATATGCGTTTAAATAAGCAAACTAAAATATGATCGGGAATACCTGTCTTTTGAAATTAAATAAGGCAATTGACATATTATACAATTTAATGTGTATATATATATAATTAATTATATAATTAATAATAATTATTAATAATTAATTATAATAACAAAATATTCATAACAATATTATAATAATATAATATAATATATATAAATATATATATATATATATATATATATATATCAATACTAACAGTTTATGTAATGAATTTACAATTTTTCAAAATATTTTCTAAACTATAAAGAGCGAAGTAGAGAGAGTTTTTTTAAAAACATAATTGTTTACCATACAATCAGTCGTATAATTCTTTCTAGCTAACTTAACCTTTATTAATAGTTAAAAAACACATAGTCGATAACATGATGTAGCCAGTTGAGTGACACACATGAATATTCCAATTTTAATTTTTAATGAGATTGTGAACTCACTAAAATTGCCTTATTTTGTTGCAGATACAATTCATTGTGTTAGTTGCTCAGCAAGGATATGCCATTATCAGCCCTTCCTGTGACTACCCAAAATATCTGCTGATATTCTTCCTCATTCAGGCTGTGCTGATGATTTATCTCTTCTCTGACTTTTACCTCAAAGCCTACGTGATGAAAAATAAAGCGAAAAAAAACGTGATGATTGTAATTATTTTATTATTTTAGATTTTAAGGTTCCTTCAACTTTCAAATATAGTTTTAAAAGAACAGGTATTATACACACTTTTCATTGTATTGGTAGTGTTTTCTAAAACCTCGTTTGATAATATAGGGTTTTCCGCTCCGAATCTATCTTTGACACCCCACGTGTGTGCATTATTTTGTCACTGGCATGTCTATATGGATTATAAGCGTTAAAGATTATAAGTTTATTTTACTAAATCGTTAATTAAATATACATTAATTTTGCTATGTTATAAGTTAAACTTAATATCTTTGATTATTTTTTAACACTTGGTTAATATTTTTATTCAAGCCTAAGAATTAAACAGTAGACACACTTTTTTTAAATTGCGCTTTAAGATATTTGAAAAAAGTAATATCATCAAGCACGAGTAAAAATAAACTATTAATCGAGGCCATTAATATTGTAATAAGCTATAGTATTCTTAGAAATAAACATTAATTTTTAAGTTGCTAATGTCGAGGAACCTCTTATACCAATTCCACTAATTCCCTTTTTTTATATGCGTTGAAGTCCGGGATAGGTTTTCATGTGGAGATTAAAATGTACAAAACTTCCCAGATTAATGAAAAAAAAATTGGAAAAATAATTATAATATTTACGTAATATAATCCAAATTTGGCTGACAGCAAACAGCTGATGACTCTTTCAGCTTAATGTCACCAAATAAGAAAAAAAACTCGATTTTACAAAAGACTTTTATAAATATAAGAAGTGCTTCAATAGATGTATAATGCATATTTCAAAGAAGAAGTTACAGGTACTATATAAATTTTGCTAAATATAGCACTAGTGACTAATTTAAGTAAATGATTTTATTTTATTTCAATGCGGTTTTAAAATCGGCTTAATGAACAAAGCTGTGCATTTTACCATATGGTACTCGAAATTAGCTGATTCTCTTTGACATTTTGTTAGAAATTTTTACACTGGATTAAATAAAAATAACGATGCCGCAAAGAGCCATTGTTTCTCAGCCTGTATTTTGAGGAATGATATTTCTATTACACAAAAACTTATTATAAACCATAATTAAAAATGTTGAATGAACTTAATTTCAAAGATTTTTCATTCTCTCTATTATAACAGGAAACAGAAAACGACCGACAGAATTTTTTTTGTTTTTTATTTAAAATAGCTTTTTTAAACTTATATCGTACGTATATTCTTATCGACATCAAAAACAAAAATCAATTTACCTCCACAAATATTGGATAGGGAAATTAAGAGTTTGGTCGATCCAAGTTGGTTTCCAAGACTTATATGTGTGCCGGGGCCAAGTCAACTGTAGAATTGTAAGTTAATTTAGACAGGAAGCCAATTTAAAAGACCAGAAAATACACTTTTTTACCGCAATAAGTTTTTGAGTCGTACGAAGTTGATATTTTCTTCATCGTTATGAACAGAGAACCACAACTATTTCACTTCAAGTATCTTAGAGAGGAAGCCAAATTTTAAGAGTCTGTAGTACACGCTCAAAAAAGATGTAGTTCTTTAAAACTAACATAGGTATTTCAGGAGGGCTATTCATAAAGTAGATTACGTTTCGCTCTGTAGCCGCCAAGGGCGGGACTATGGCGGCCATTTAGATGTCAGGACGTTTCTATAGTGAGTGGCTGTCCAGTTTTTGCTAGTGAGAGGTTACTGCCACTCCTTGTTGTATTGCAATAACCGTAAGTCATAAATCTTAACGGAAACCCAAAAAATCACGTACGGTTGTTCAGTAACATTTTGGAACCCTTCCTTAAAAGATAGTGACTCCCTGCTCTGTCAGATGAGTATATCGATACGATATATATATATATATATATATATATATATATATATATATATATATATATATATATATTAGCTTTCAAATCGTCTCCAGAATATGCAATCAATGCATTAACTTTGATATTTATTTAAAGCTGTTCGACTATATGTAACAAATTAGACATGTTACACGACTCAGTAGGTTACATTAGCCGATGCTTTGGCGACATTTAGGTAAATTTGGAGTTGCCTTGAATTCCTTACTTGATATTTCCAGGAGCTATGTAAGATATACAGGGTAAACATTAACAAACTAAACTGGGTAAGTTAAAAAACAAACTAAACATCTACACATAGGTGCGTTTTATGCGTAATAACTAAACTTTTAAGATATACTCACAAAAGGAAATAGAGAGGGGTATACAAGCTTTGAAACAATTAGTTATTGTTACTATGCAAACTGGAAGTTTCTGGGCTCTCATGGCTATTCATAAAATTACTGAAGAAAAAATTGTTTTAAACGTGGGAGGTTATATTTATTTATTAGTATTTAAACTTACAGATATTTGTTTGTCTTTTGTAAATCTAAAGACCATAAAACAACTTTTTTATCAGTATTTAAAAAGATTTTTGTGCTATTAAAGCTTAAATTTAAAAAATTCATTATTACAACCAAAAAGATCGCAATAGGTAGGAAAATACAAATATGAGACATATTTGTCTACGTAAATATTTCACAGTTGTACTACACCAAAACTCAGGAGATATTGAAGCTTCCCACTTTCGCTTATCCCTTCGCTCACAAATTCATATTATAAGGTTTAATTAAAACTGTATTATCCTTTTTGTGAGCCGAGACTTTCTGAGGGGGAATTTCACACAAAGTCAAAATTTTAGAACCTTTGTCGAGTTCAAAAGACGACCTAAGTAATCACTTGTTATTTTTAATACCGAAGTAAACCACGTTGTAAACGAAAAGCGATTCAAACCACATTATCCCAACAAACAAGCTTATGATCGAACATGTGACAACTTCGCTATACTCATAGCAGTTCGAAGTTACAACTTAAGCCCTTATTCCTTCAAAGTTCCAAAGTACATCATAAGTAATTGCGTAGTAAGAGCAAGATGTTGAACACTCTCAATATTGTCTTCTATATATGAACATAATCCAAACAACTACTTTCACAAGAAAACACTACCAATGAGGCTTAAACTTAACGTGCAGATTTTTTTAAATTTCTTTCCATGTATGTGTAGGTATAGAAACAGGGCTTCAAGGAACGCGTCTTTAAGTATTTTAATCTATGGCTTCAATACAAAAACTTTGTTCTACTACTTTGAGTCAAGGTAGAGTAGAGAAAAATATCAATGGTTTTTACAAAGGTATAAAATTCAATTCATTGTGAGCTATGTCGAATTTTTCAATTAAACTACAATGGCAAGTATTAAAACTCAAGCTATTTTACCTTTTAAAGGACGTTATCCGTATTTTTATAGCACATCTATAAAACCCGTGGCAAATCCTGCATATTCTTTTATACTGAAAATAGGGCAAATTTAAAACATTTTTATTATGATTAAACAATAAGAACGCCTGACAACACGTCCACCATATTCTTGGTATCACATTTATTACCAAGACTCGAAACGTTGTGTTATACCTTTTTTATTTCAGGAGATACCGATACCCTTTTAAGCCTTATTCTGTCCGTCTTCTGCCACTAGCCTGTGCGAGGATCTTTTGAAACATAATAAGGGGGAGAGTCGATACAGTACGAGGTTGATGGTACTGATAAAAGCGTCACAGACAGGGATTTGATCCTGCGCTATCTGTAACTCAGACTCTAAAAGTCCGGCGTCTTGGACCGCTCAGCCATCGGCACTCCCAACATATAACGATAGCAAATGTCCGAAATCCTGTTATCCTTTTAAACCTTCCATCATCAATAACAAACTTTAAGCAAAGAATAAATATTGAATTTAAAGCCATTTTGTTAAAATTAACGAAGCCTTTGTTCTTCCAGCCTTTGTGATTTTCAGTTGTACAGAAGTGAATTATGACGTAGGTTATCCTCAAGGGTTACAAATTTGGTCCTAATATATTGGTAACGGTGTTTAAATAGGCTCTTACGTCAATGCCGTAGTGTGGGGGTGCTCCGTCCTGTTGAAACCAGATATTCTGGTAATGTTCTCCAAACATGTTTCGAAGTGCTGGTGTAATTTCATTTTCTAGCAAACGTTGGTATGATATTGCACTTAAATTTCCTTCAATAAAGAAAGGACCTACCAACTGGGTAGGGTACCTATCACACCAAGCCAGACATTCACCTTTTAGTGGATACTGCGTATGTGCCTCCCGCATCCAGTGAGGATTTTCGCTACTCCAGTAACGGCAATTGTGCCTGTTTACGCTTCCATTCAGCATAAATGAAACACTCGTCTGAAAACACAATTTTGTTTGCATCAATTTCGTTGCAATCTATTTGGCCATCATAGTTTCACAAAATTCTATACGTCGATCAAAATCATCTTCGTTGAGTTCGTGCACCAAATCAACTATATAAGGCTTAAAATTAGACCCTTTCAGAATCTTTTTAACAGACGTAACAGAGATGTCATGAGTTTGTGTTGCTGAGCGTAGGAACTCTTGCGGATTCTCAATAAATGACTGCAATACATCTAAAGAGTTGCCTTCAGTTGTCGTAGTAGCGGGCCTTCCTGTCCTATGACGATCGGAAACACTTCTTATTTCCATAAAGCGTTGAACAGTTCTCCCCTACAGTTTTTCTAAAAAATTGGCTGCCTCTCGTGAAAGTAGTCATGAAATAAATGGCATGCTTCCTCGTGTGATCGTCTGTTGTTTCCCCAACCAACCATCATAAGAAGTGTTATACGTTCACGTTCGTTCAAGCGACATAGTGTAGTTGAAGAACTACAAGCAATACGACAAACTCTTTTGTACTAAAGTGCACTGATTAGAAAGGTTGGACAGCACTACTAAAACAAGAAAACTAGAATAGCCTACTATGAATAGACTGGCTAATTGGAAAGTCCAAACTGTAACCCATAGATAAGAGCTTTCTAATTGTTACTGTTATCAGGTTTTCCCCGTTATCAATATATTAGGACCAAATTTGTACCCCTTAAGGATAACCTACGTCGTAATTCACTTCTGTACAACTGACAATCAAATTGGTAGTATTTATCTGCAGTATTCGTTTGGTTGCAGTTTTGCTTTACCGGGGTTATGGCTACTAATGAAATGTAACCAAGTAAAAACTTTGAACAGCCGCCATTTTGTACTGGATCAATCTTTTTGAGTGCGGTTTGCGGCATTAAACTCTGCTAGATAAGCCCTTTAAAATGATGTGCATATTGACCTATGCTCCTATTTAAGATTTCCTTCTGACTCCTTGCGGGACGTCCCCATGATATTACAGAAAACTTATAGTTCCTTCAAAAAGTAGATTTTTAGGTGTAGTATTGATGTACCAAATCTTGTTCATTTATCTGTTATCGTTTAGAAAATATTATACCAGTGCAGGACTTCATGTACACCCTGTATGTATTTATTACTGTCTATGTGGAAAGCAGTTTACTCTGGAACTACATTTGTTGCTCCTCACTTAGTAAATTCTCTGACGATCCTTTCTTCTAGAATTATATAAGACTATTAGATGAAAGTTATACTTGAGATAGAGGAATGAGACTTCCTCCTTTAATACAAATAACTTAGTAATACGTAAGTAAGTCTAAATTATAAAACTCATGTGAATAATAAAGAAATTAAATATATATATATATTAGCTTTCAAATCGTCTCCAGAATATGCAATCAATGCATTAACTTTGATATTTATTTAAAGCTGTTCGACTATATGTAACAAATTAGACATGTTTTAAAATAAACTCAATAAGGTAATAGGATAAGCAAATCCTATCGGTTTGATATTATTTCAGATTTATATAGAATCGAGTAGTAATACATTTTTATAGTAATTGAAATTCATTATATTATACATAAATATTTTTATAATCATGCATTTTTAAACTGAAACAGATATAAGCTAACACAAATTGGATATAAGTACGTATTTCCTAAATTAATGTTGTGAAAACTTGTGTTATACGTCTTAAGTAATCAATAGCAATTAGCTGACATGCATTTAGTCTGTATTATTAAAGTAGTTTTGCTTGATCTTTTAAAAATACCCTGATTTATTGGTCTTGTCTTAATGAATATGAATTGGTAAGATTGTTTTTTTCTAGAAGAAAATATTTTTTGAGAGGGGAAAGGATCAACTATTTGATATAATATCCCCTTTAAAGTATTTGTTTATGTTTACTTTTCTTTTAAATCTTACCACCATACATATGCTAACCTTGTAATAATACAATATTTATCACATCAAGTAGGTTACATTAGCGATGCTTTGGCGACATTTAGGTAAATTTGGAGTTGGCCTTGAATTCCTTACTTGATATTTCCTAGGGAGCTATGTTAAGAATATACACGGGTAATAACTATTAACAAACACTAAACTGAGGTAAGTTAAAAAACAAAACTTAAACATCTACACATAGGTGCGTATATGCCGTAATAACCTAAACTTTATTAAGATGATGACTCCACAAAAGGAAATAGAGAGGGGTTATCACAAGCTTTTGAAATACAATTAGTTATCTGTGTACTAATTTGCTAAACTGGAAAGTTTCTTCTGGGCTCTCATGGCTATTCATAAAAAAATTTACCTGAAGATAAAAATTGTTTTAAAACGTGGGAGGTGATTATATTTATTTATTAGTATTCTAAAACTTTACAGATATTTGTTTGTTTTTTGTAAAATCTAAAAGGACCATAAAACAACCTTTTTTAATAGTATTTAAAAAAGATTTTTGTGCTATTAAAAGCTTAAAGTTTAAAAAAGTTCATTATTACTCAACCAAAAAGATCGCAATAGGTAGGAAATATACAAATATGAAGACCTATATTTGTCCCTACGTAAATATTTCACAGTGTACTACACCAAAACTCAGGAGATATTGAAGCTTCCCCACTTTCGCTTATCCCTTCGCTCACAAATTCATATTATAAGGTTTAATTAAAACTGTATTATCCTTTTTGTGAGCCGAGACTTTCTGAGGGGGAATTTCACACAAAGTCAAATTTTAGAACCTTTGTCGAGTTCAAAAGACGACCTAAGCAAATCACTTGTTATTTTTAATACCGAAGTAAACCACGTTGTAAACGAAAAGCGATTCAAACCACATTATCCCAACAAACAAGCTTATGATCGAACATGTGACAACTTCGCTATACTCATAGCAGTTCGAAGTTACAACTAAGCCCTTATTCCTTCAAAGTTCCAAAGTACATCATAAGTAATTGCGTAGTAAGAGCAAGATGTTGAACACTCTCAATATTGTCTTCTATATATGAACATAATCCAAACAACTACTTTCACAAGAAAAACACTACCAATGAGCTTAAACTTAACGTGCAGATTTTTTTAAATTTCTTTCCATGTATGTGTAGGTATAGAACAGGGCTTCAAGGAACGCGTCTTTAAGTATTTTAATCTATGGCTTCAATACAAAAACTTTGTTCTACTACTTTGAGTCAAGGTAGAGTAGAGAAAAATATCAATGGTTTTTACAAAGGGTATAAAATTCAATTCATTGTGAGCTATGTCGAATTTTTCAATTAAACTACAATGGCAAGTATAAAACTCAAGCTATTTTACCTTTTAAAGACGTTATCCGTATTTTATAGCACATCTATAAAACCCGTGGCAAATCCTGCATATCTTTTATACTGAAAATAGGGCAAATTTTAAAACATTTTTATTATGATTAAACAATAAGAACGCCTGACAACACGTCCACCATATTCTTGGTATCACATTTATTACCAAGACTCGGTCTTAGTTTGATAATTGTATTTCCTTAGAATCCTCGTAAAACTCATATTCTAAAATAAGAGCTCTATAAAATCAAACTTGACCATATAAAATTAATGTGTAATTTTAGGATGAATTACATCATTGTATGAAGATTGTTTATGTTAAAAAAAATTTTAGTTACTGAATCCTCAATAAATGTATTTCTGCAGGGTGTTCCGTTTACGAATAATTAATATTTCTGATTATTATTTCAGAGGGACCATACCATAAGAACTCAAAATATTCATTTTCAGATAAAAAAATGCTTTATAGTTCTGATCAATACTATCATATCAAAACGCATTGAATACAATCAGTAATTAGGAAATGTTATAATTCTTTAAGCATGTAATTTTACTACTAGGTATACTATTGCATACTATGTATATTTATATGTATTTTGGTTACTTTTTTTATTAGAAAAATTATGGATAAATAAATGTGGAAAAATTTGAATTTCTTTGGATTTTCTATTAGAATGAATAAACGTAATTTCTACTCCATCAGTAAAGAGATGATTGGAATATCATACAGAAAAATATAATTTTATTTTGATTTTGGTCAAGTAAATATATCACATTGTGATTTTTAATCTTTAACCAAATGATATATATTCTTCTCTCACACACACACATAGAGAGGATAATATAAGAAGCCTCTTTATCAAGAATTGTATTACGTGGTTCCTAATATTTATTTTCGTTGTTAAATATAACTTGGACTAAGTCAATAATATGACACGAAGAGTAAATAAATGAATTAAAAAACTCCATCTGAGCAATTTTTAAAATTTTGGTATGTCTTGTCATTTAAAATAGAATATTACACAAATAAAAAGAGAGCCCCAAGGGTTAAAAAACTGTAACTCCACTCTTCTAGGAGATTTGCTTTGGACAGGACTCCATGAAACAAAAAGAACTGAACATAGTAAATCTTATAAGTTGAGCTCAAGTTGACAGGGAAAGATTTGAGTCAAATAATGAATCACACAAATGCAATTACTTTTAGGAAATGGAGTATCGGATGATTTTTTTTTTACTTAACAACAAGAAGTTTGAGAACACCTCCAGCTGTAACTTAAACCAACTAAGCTCTTTTGCGGGGATTTCCCAGATATTTCGTTGGTTTAGTCTAAACGCAAGGTTAAAAATTGCTATAACGTGAGTATGCCTAAGAACAACATATTAGTTGATTTCATAGGTTATTCCTAATATGACAGATTAAAAAGGGAATATAAGGATATCGGACATTTCTACCAAAAGTTGAAACCTTTTCTCTCCTTCTTTCTGTTTCTTTACTTTTATATGTAGTTTATACATACCCCACCTGACGAAGAGGATTAGAAGTCCAATCCTCGAAACGTTGTGTTTATACCTTTTTATTTCAGGGAGAGTACCGATACCCCTTTTAAGCCTTAATTCTGTCCGTCTTCTTGCCACTCTAGCCTGTGCGAGGATCTTTTTGAAACATAATAAGGGGGAGAGTCCCGATACAGTACGAGGTTGATGGTACTGATAAAAGCGTCACAGACAGGATTTGATCCTGCGCTAATCCTGTAAACTCAGGACTCATAAATAGTCCGGCGTCTTGGACCCGCTCAGCCATCGGCACTCCCAACCATATAACTGATAGCAAAAATGTCCGAAAATTCCTGGTTATCCTTTTCTACAAACCTTCCATCCATCCCAATAACAAACTTTAAGGCAACAGGAATAAATAGTTGGAATTTAAAGCCATTTTGTTATTTATTCACAAATTACACGAAGCCTTTGTTCTTCCAGCCAATTACGCATATTCAAGGAAATGTATATCTTTGTGCTCTAACTTTAGTGCCTAACAAATGTATTTACATGAAAATTTTGTAAAAAATATTACAGTGAAAGCAGGGTTGTTTACTATGAGGTAAGCATAATAATTGTTGGAGCCGACATTTTACAATAAGCAATTTTGTTTGATTAAATAATTAACCTATTTTTGTAAAATAATCTACTCTGCTTTAGCTGGTTTAACTGTAAGTTTGTTTTATTTAGTTAAATTTAATTTAATATGTGTGCAATAGAAATGCTTTAGTAATGTTTTCAATTCTTACGTCTTCTCCCCCAAAAATGTGATGGACAAAATGTTTCAAAATATTGATACACGAATTAATATGTACAAGAATTATACACAGTTTTCTCGTGGTACTCAGTTATGGAATTTTCTGGTTTAGGCACAACATACAGTTAGAATTTTAGGTAATTTGAAAAGCTAATAAACAGTACCATAAAAATTCGGCAGAATGTAGAGATTTGGAATTATGCAGAACTTGTTGCAGCCAATATAATTTTGATCGTATGAAAAATTCGAATTACAATCAGAATTTGAATTTTACAATGTTCGAGTTTTCCTTTCAACTGTGCATAGAAATAAAAAGATTAAATTTCCAACTGTCTGTCCTGTATTTTTTTAACGATATT
>NW_025785674.1:0-19308 GCF_021130785.1 Homalodisca vitripennis
GAAAGTGTGATGGACCAATGATTACATAGTATAAAACCTAGATAGGCCATGGGGGCCTCGGTGAAGCAGGCTCGACAGCCCGAACCTAGACCAAGATGGCGGCGCGGAGCATGACTCACCCAGGGCCGTGGAAATTAATGACATTAATGGAAAAAAAAAACAAATAAATTAATGACAACAACAAACTTGCTTCTAGTAATGAATGTAAAGTTATGAGAAAGTGTATTGACATTAACTATTTGTCGGAAACCACAGTGTTGACCAAGAACCGGAACAAAACCATATCATTTTGTTAATGAAAGCGTTGTGTAAGAAGTATTCACAGTTCCCTTACACAAGCATGCAAAAATGTTAATGGGTTATTACATAAAAATAAAGTTAGAAGCTATTCTAAAGTAGTTAATAACCTTTTTAGGACAGTAAACTAAAACTCAACAACAGTAAGTTCCTGGGTTAGTTTTAAATCTTCTGTCATTTATCTAACAATGTTCTTTTTCCATTAAATGTACAGTATTTGAAACTGAAATGAGTTGTTTTTATTATTTGTACCTGTCCAAGTTTCCTGAGTCGTATTGAGGACTTTTAATAAATGTTGTCAATGTGGTAAATATAAAACACATACAAAATAAAATATACAGGACGAAAAGTACCTGTTTTGCAAATATTTAAATTATGAACAGTTACGTGTAGTGTTGTAATTAAGTATTTAATAATTATGTAATGGTTAATAATAAGAGTTTTGGTTACAATGATAGGAAGCGGCCTACGGAGCAGTGGCCAGGTTCGGAGTGCAATCCTGACGCGACTAGTGCCGCGGCCGAGTTGAATTACGCTTCTCTTCAACCTGCCTTCCTGTCCAGAGTATAGTTCGTAAAAAACTTTTATGACAAAAATAAGCTAAATTCAAGTGTTTATATACAACTTTGTCGCTTACAAAACTTCTCTACCCAAAAAATAAAAAAAATCCTCGCAGACCAACTTTTTCATGTCACGTTTTTAAAAACCATACAACAGTTTTAACTTTAACTTGTAATATTAATTAGTAATAAAATTATTTTATAATTTTAAATTGCACCGTTTCTGTCCAACACTAATGTTTTGTCTGCATGCAAAGTTTCGAAATTTTAACTTCATTGTAAGTCGGTCAAACGACAGTGTATTTGAAAAGCGCCCATTAAAATTTTCTCCGTGTAAAGACTGCATTTGACGCTTCTATACTCGACCAAGATGGCGGCGTTGGCTTCAACTGCTTTAATGCTTGTTAGAGTCCACGGCCTATCTATACAAGGAACCGCCAGAGAGTGCAGTTGGCGGCGACCAATAGAATGGACTGGCCTGCGCGACGTTGCCACACAACTGCCGCTGTCGCCCGGCACGGCTGGCGCATTGTGGCTGATAAGCCGCTGCGCTGTCACAACTAACACTGACACTGAACATTTAAAACTTATCAGTATAATTGAAAAACAATATTTAAAATGCGTTGGCAGTTTGCTATATTATATTTAAATTACTTGTATAGTTTATCAATGTTACCTGTATTACAAACTAACTATCGATTAAAACAAACAAATCGTCCCGTCAGTTAGTCAGAGTAAAGTACTTGCTTATTTCCATACAACTTTTCAGTGATTTTAAACGATTACTAAACACACACAAAATTAATATACATGTTGCTTATATTGGACACTGCATGACGTGTTGCTTGATTAAAAATAATTAAAACAATATAACAAGATAATCAATTTTAAAATTATCGAACAATTATATTTTTAAATTATGAAATAATCAAATTTTCCACTAAATAATCTTTAGGCCTACTATTTTAAAATGAAATACGTTAAAAAGCATGATTGACTTAATAATATTCTTACCTTTGCACTTGTATATTATTTATTCGCTCTCAGGCGGCAACATCGTAGCCAAAACCTCGGAGTCTTCTTCATTTTCACTTTCTGCCTCACTGCTACTCGTGTCAGAATTGTCTGCTAAGTTTATAATTATTTTATCTACAACACTTGTGCGGATACATTCCTTTTCAAAATCAGCTTGCTGCAAGGCTTCTGCGTGCTGAACTCTTGATTGCCAGTCTTCTTTAGTCACTGTGTCCAGAGCATCATGAACAAGTTTCTCAACGTCGGTTATTTTAAATGTCTTATTATTACGTGCTACCTCTCCTTCACTTGAGCCCATACCATTTCAATGGGATTGTACTGGCAGTGATAAGGAGGGAGCCTGACAACTGTATGTCCCATTTCATTGGCTAATACGTCGAGTTCATAAGTTTTTTGTTGGGTTTTATATGGGAGAACGCCTCATTAATAAGTTCTGTTTTCGTTTCTTTCATACAGTATTGTATGTTTTTTCGAGACAGCCCAATGTGAATCGCTTCCTTTCTCCACGATGAATTTGGAATTTTCTCGGCGATAACTGCGTGGTAGGGAGCATTATTCCATAACGATTATCGGAGCCCTTCTTCCAAAACGCATAGCAATTTATTAAGACCATTTTCTAAACGATTTCAGCGTTCATTTCATCGTGATAGTCCGAACTGGATGATGTCTTAGCAACCGAAAAACCCACTTACATTCTTGCAAATACCCATCTTTTGCCGAACCGGAACATGACATATTATTAATCTTCTACCTTTTGCCGAGAGGAACCTTTAGTCCACCAAGACTCAGTCGTATCCTGCCATATGTATTTTCGAGTATGGTTTTCAATTAACCCATGTTTCATCGAGGTAATATATGGGCCTGACAATCACCAGATTCCTCTAAGCTCTTGCATGGTTCTCAAAAATTTTAAACGAGCCGCTACAATATCATTTCGTTCCAATAAAAACTTTCTAACCAACATTGGTTTTCTTAGACCTGAAACCAACCATGCCTTAATAATCTATTTGTTGAAGTTACCGATCCCGTGTAATCAAGTTTTTGTTTGAGATCCTGCTTGATTCATTTTGATGTGGGAAAGTTCCCCTCTGTCGTAGTACGAAAGGACAGTTTCGTCTCAAAACATCTTTTTTCAAGTCGTCAAAGCCTGTTATTTTTTTGTTTTTCGACTTCTTTGTTTTTCCTGGCGTTGAAAACCTTAATTTTCTGAAAGGATGAAGATCCCTTCTTCTTCGGCCAGCGTAGCTTCTTTACTTATTTTTGTTGACGGTTCTTTCACTTACACCACAGGCTCCACAAAGCACACAGTTTACCACTTTGCTTAAAAAGTTTAGAGTTTCTTCTCGGAAATTTGATCAACGACATTTTTTTGAAAAAAGTTAGTAAACGTTGTAAATAATACGTCCGTTCTCCACTATGTAGGGATTTTTCCGCTAACCACTCTTACTTTCCGGATGGCTTGTGCACTTGATCAAACATCATCACACACCATCTAGTCCAAATAAGGAATCACAAAAAGAATTATATTACAATATGACACTACACAGAAAATGATCGGTACATCTTATAATAGCTACTAATAAACAAACAAACCCCCCCCCCCACTTTAAAACACGAAAACGTTCATCAACATTAAAATTCAAGCACAAAATAATATATCTCGTACTGGAATTGAAGAGAATGCAGTATTTTTCAACCGCCACGGAAGAAAGCGACAATAGCAACTGACTGACGGTCAGGAGACAGGAAGGAGGAAGGGAGGATGTTTTCTATGGAAATAGTAACGACTCATCCGTCTGGATATTACCACCACTGCTGGCTGGTGCGAGCTTTCTGTTTACAGGCATTTCACGAGCCGTTTCCTCTACACATTTTCACAATCGTCTGAATCAATCTATTATGTAACTGTGTTCAAATTTACATTGGATGTTATAGAAAACCGTTACTTTAGAAAAATTTTTAAAAGAAAGTGCATTCATATTATAAAAATACTTGGTGCTGTATTATTTTTTCAACTATTGACCAGTTTAAATATTAAATTCACCCACTTGTAATAAAAAACAATTTTACATAACACAGATTCAAGAACTATTAATAGCCAGGCTAGGAAAAATGCTTTTCAAATGGTTATAAATTTATGAGAACCGTGAAGTGCGTAACAAAACCGTTGCCGGGCAACAATTTCCATCGTTATGTACTGAATACAAGTATATTTATGGAAAAGAACATATATTTCAAATGTATTTTGATAACTTTCTTACCAAATTGAAAATCCATTTAAACATAACACATGATTATACTATGTCACACATGTAATGCCTTATTATATATCAATGGATAATGGCAATTATCTAACAGTTAAAATACGGGAAATTAACGTTTTTTTTGCGGTATTTTTATTTTTCTTATTAATTATTTTTCGGCTAAAGATTTTAAACCTACGATCTTCGTATATGAGTAAATATAATACAATAATTTTATGTTCAATCCATTTTAACTCAACATGTGAAATAAGCTACAGAGATGTAACTTTTTTTTTAAAATGACCGTAAAAATTACATTTTGTAATCCGTTAGTTTATTAATTTCAAGACAGCTCCCTAAACATTTCTTTCGAGCGTAACGATTAAGTATTTTTAAGAATGTTGGACTCGCGCGGCTTGTGGTTTACAGTGCGGGAACAAGTTTGGCAACGTCGCTCAGACTCATGCGTTGGCCGCTCCAAGGTTACGGGCAAAATAGGCTCCACCGCAACTGCACATTCCTCGTGGTTTTTCGTATATGTTTATATACTATGTAATCATTGGACTGGGGACACAGACACAGCCCGTGGTGGGGAGGAGAAAGTGTATTAACGGAGGGCATGTTGCGTCCACATTTCAAGGCACTCTTCCTTCCCCTTTGTACATCATTGCACCACTTTCTTTTGTTTCCCCAATAACAAATTAAGGATTTATTTGTACTCAAAAATATACTTTATACAAATGTAAGAAAGCATTACCACAACTCACCAACTGTTTAAAATTGATGTTTATTATTCTACATCTCATACAGATTTTAACACAATTTGGTATTGATAGTTTTTTTCATTAAATTTGAAATAAAATGCATTATTCTTCTGGCAATTTTATACGTGGGACTAAACAGTTTTTTGGGATACCAAAGCTAGCAAAAAATAGTCTTTAAATTTGCCCACCATTTTTGAAATATAAAGTGATAATAGGTATTTATTTTTTTAACTCTCTCCATTTAATTTAATGCTTAACATAACTGGTTAAGTTTCATATTAATTTGCTCCAACGGCTTCTTGAAAATTACGATAACAAAATTTTCATTTTTATAGCGGATAGGACAGGAACAAAAGGAAGCGAGAATAAGGACATTTTGTTCATATGGATTTTGTTTTCTTTGTTTTTTGTTGTCCTACTATCAACATCCTAAAGTTGTGCAAACCTCTCGATACCGACGAACAGACGCATCGCGTACTATATAAATTCAATCTTAAGACATGCTGACGAGTGATTATACATGATAAAATAATAACAAACAAGCAGTGCAAAAAGTGAAATTGTGCCAGCCCTACTTAGTGCATTTGACTCATCCAAATTTCAACGGGGGGGTCGGTGGTCAGTTAGACTTCTCCCCCCCAATTAGTTGAAAATGGCCCAATTTTTTATTAAGGAGAGGTCCATCCACCTTTTAAGGCATTATTCTGCACCGTCCCCGTCCATGGGCTAACTTTTTGAAACCTGCTATAATAAACAGAAATACAGGAGTAAAGTCGAATACAGTACTAAAGCCCGAAGGTAGTAGATTATAAAAAATGGTACACGTTACATAGCAAATAAAAATTCCAAGTTGCTAATTTTTTTTTTGTTAAAATCACCCACAAATCTAAAAGTCCGGCTTCCTTAAACTCTCGGCTTTGTCCACATTTTTGTTAAAGATTGTACATAAATTAATTCAGTTTGTTTACAAATCAATTTATTCTGCTATTCATGGTTACCTATAAAGAAGAATGGTTTGTTAATGATGGCGCCAGCCATATCTCATGGAGTATTTCCCCCCCAAAAAATATGCACACCAGAATGATTGAACTCTGTATATATGTAGTATATAATAAAATTAAGATTAACAAAAATGAACAAGTCTACATGGATCGGGTTCGTTTCACGAGATATTCGTGCAGGACAAACTGAACAAGTATAGAACTCCAAGCAGAGATAACATTTAACCTCCTCGATGTAATGAGCCTTCGCTAAACACTTCACACAATGTTTATATTTGAAGTGCTACATATAACAATAATGATTGGAATAAGGTTCCGTTTGAATAATTTAATACTGAGGAAAGTCCTATAGGTCGGTTACGTTCTCGAGATATCGAGTGCAGACAAACTGACAGATAGGACACAGCACAGTAGATACATTTTCCTCCTCGAGTAATAGCCTTCGCTATAACACTCGAAACCAATGTTTATATTATAGTGTTAAGCAATACAATTAATGATTGGGTAATTAGGTTCAGTTTTTCGTTTGGAATAATTTAATACTTGAGGAAAGGTCTATAGGTCGGTTCGTTTCTCGAGATATCTATCGTGCAGACAAACTGACAGATATAGACCAGCGAGAGATACATTTCCTCCTCGGAGTAATAGGCCTTCGCTAACACCTCAACAATGTTTATAATTAAAGTCTACAATACAATAATGATTCTAATAAGGTTTCGTTGTCTATTTTAATAACTGAGAAAAGTCTATTAAAAAGACTAAGTTATGTTATTTAGGTATAACAGCTTTGGAGTTCATAATAGCTAGTCGAAAAGAACACTACATGCCACAACTCCACTTGCAATCCGATACATGCTAGACTTGTTCAATAACGGTTCCCTATATTCCACGTTTCCCACGTTTAACAAAGCAACTAGCAACTGGGCATATTCCGGCCCAGATCCAATATTTGAAGGGTGTGTGTTATTGGGGAGCCAATAATTTCGCCATCGAACTGAATTAATTTATTCCTCAGCGGTTCCCACCAACCGCCACAGGGATCTAGGCCTCTGTTACTATAACACTCTGACATTAAAGTACAAAAATTCAGATAATAGATCTGAATTATTAAGTTCTGAAATTTGCTAGAAATGGACATAATATAAATAAAAGCTAAATCATAATAAATTCATCATGTTTGTTTTAAATTGAAGTATGAGTTAAATTATACTAACAAAATATTAAATATTATTGAATCGTAAAAAAGTGCAGGGCCTCTTCGTGGTGTAATGGTAGCAACATTCACGACACCACCCCGGCAAGTGAGGAGTGCTAATATATATAAAATATAGTTACTAATTCGTAAACTTTATTCCATTTCCAAATCGTAGTTGTGTTCTTGTTATTCGCAAATCTTAAATGATGATAGTCAGAATATTATTTTATAGCCAACCCCATTTAATCTCCCCTAAAGCCCGAAATCACTTTTTCCTTAGATGAATTCTATTGAAAAAATGTGTATTGGCAATTCTTACCTGTAAGGAAACTAAAGTTTGTGACAAGCGACAAAGCTACACGTACGATGGTAAGTATATAGGGGGCGATTGCTTGTTTATGATGTTCCGGGTGCCGTAAGTTTTCACCCTAATAGGTCTTTTTTATTTCAATTGTAACTCAATACGAAATAACCTGTAAATTAGTCTTGTAGTATGAGTTATATTATGATAATGCGTATTGTTAACTTTAACTATAGAAAACTTATTATTCTCTTGCGCAACAACGTTGTCTTTTCTTTTATATCACTCCACATTTGAAAAAAATAAAACGGTTGTGAGGCTAAATTTCAGTAGTATTTTATATATATCATTATTTTCTGTTTCATGGTATAATTATATATATAATTTTCAATAAACATTGAATCGCAAAACCATGCGTTAACTTGCCTCCGCCGGGAGTCGAGGTTTCCGGGAGATTCCGGGTTCGACTCCCGGCGGTGCAAAACGCAAGTACTTTTTTGCCGATTCCAATGTTTATTGAAATTAAATAAGGCTATTGCCATTTATACACTTATAATGTAAACTAAAAGTCGTTTTTGAACAGGTTTATTTGGGGTCTTCCGATCATATGTTTGCTTTGCTTATTTTTAAAAAATACACGCATTATGTGACAGATACGGCCAAATACAAAATAATTGAGATCGGGGAATAAGTGAGCGCTCCTGTGGTGTAATGGTAGCACATTCACCCGGCAAGTTGAGAGATCCGGGTTTTCGACTCCCAGCCGGAGCCAAGTTACTTTTTGCGATTCCAATGTTTATTTAGAAATTAAATAAGGCTATTGCCATTTATAACACTTTTAATGTAAATAAAAGTTCGTTATGACAGGTATTTGGTCTTCCGATCAATATGTTTGGTTTGCTTATTTAAACGAATATGTGACAGATACGGCCCCAAATACAAAATAATTGAATCGGCGAAAATGTGAGGCGCTCTGTGGTGTTAATGGTAGCACATTCACCCGGCAACAAAGTGAGAGATCCGGGTTCGACTCCCAGCGGAGCAAGTACTTTTTTTGCGATTTTCAGATGCTTTATTGAAATTTAAATAAGGGCTATTCGCCCATTTTTTCAGTACACTTTAATGTATATATATATATATATATATATATATATATATATATAATATATATATATATATATATATATATATATATATTATATATATCTACGAATGTTCGTGGGTGAATTTAGGATTTTATAAAGAGGATGGAAAATGTGGTTGGGAGGAAATGGTTTTATTAAAAACAATTGCAGGAAGACCTAAAATGTGATGTATAACTCAAGTAAAATAATTTCACAGGGTAATTACAAACTATGTTTTGACACCGCTTAGCCGCCAGCCGCTTAAGAAGATCGATGTGAAGAATGTACTATACAAGTAATCTCATTCATATTAAATAACCTTCATTTCACCATAGGCTAAAAAACGATTACCCATGAGGAGATGCAACACGGGCTGAGATTATTATATTCACTACATCTATTATTGTAATCCAAACGTAGAGTTAAAGCTTTAAATTGTTTAATCAAATTCGGTTGTCTATGTACATTCAATTTGTGATACATGTACTCACTTCTTAGGTAACTTTCTAGGAGCATCCTAGGTGCCTTATTTTAATAATAAGATGTCATACTTTTTGCACGCGAGAAACCCCATTTTTTGAGACAGAAGTAAAGAATAAGAAAGTAAATACGTTAGTTCAAAACCAATGGAGAAAGATTTTGTCCAAACCTTCCAGGAAGTCTCATCTTTGTCATCCCCTTTTTTAATTATTGAATTCTTTCCGAGCACACATTTTTAATGGCTAACAATGGCTTTCTCTAGAATATGGGTGAATGGACACTACTCTGTAAAAGTCCTGTGTGAATGCAACGTTGCGCACGGTAAACCCAGTAAGTAATGGGAGGATGTTACCACTTGTCTATAATATGTACAAATGTACTATATTGTTAAACTGATAAAATAAGGAAACTCTTGACTACATTAGTCTATGCACGATTTTCCATACATCTCGACCTCAGTCTCAAAATATAACTGTTTGGCAAACAATTACCACTAATAACTAATTTCCAACTTAAAATACCATGCTCTGGCAAATACAATATTTCACAGAAAATGAGAGTCTTCTAGTCCATTATTACAACGATTGCTCATTTCGATTAACTTCCAATTATCGCTTATCGTGGCAAGGGAAGTGTAACCGGTCCTCCTCGTCCGATCTGTATGTTAAATATGTAGAACAGAATTTTTGGTTATAATTGCATAGTGAGAATTTGTTATAACCATAACCCCCGAAGCGATCTTTGTATAATAAGCATAATACTTTTCAAGAGAGTCATCTGGGTCATATGGAACCCTCGCCACTTGTTTTGCCAATTCATTTAATTCGGTGTTGTTCAAACGTGTGATATAATCTTTTTGTTATAAGATCTTACGTTATGGAACGAAGCAGGTTTCGCCTGTGGGAACCTGTCCACTAATTCCCACACCATCGTCTAAAGCTGAGAGCGGATTGGTGATAAACCCTGCACGTCTACTGAAGTCACTGGAGAGAGGCAGCGTTGCGGGCCCAATAGAAAGACCCACGCCCTTAAGCCTCAGTTGTATACCAACCTCACGAGTAGGAATTGTCCAGCCCTTAATGGATTCTCCTGCTCTGCGCCGCGCCAGCCGGCGAGGCTATCCTCAGCATAGATCTGCCGACTAGTTGCGGCCTCCGTCCTGCAGGCACCTCTCACCAGACTGCTTCAACTAGCAGCGTATTGGAAGATTCATAACCATACCTTTTTCCACAACACCTGACTTGTGTAGCTTTAAATTAATTTGATATTTTTGTACATATTTGAGAAATCTGTAATTAACATTTAAATAAATTATTTAACTATCGGTATAATATTGTTGGTGTTGATTGGAATTTGTAATTATGGGCGTATTTGAAAACAGCTATTTTTTATCCCTTTGGCTGCTACGAATCAAAAGGCTGACATGTTATCCCAAAAGTGCTAAGCCTAAAATGGTGAATTTATAGAGTTTTAATAAAAAATTAAGTTCCTCAAATTTTAACCTACCTCATTGATTTATGTTTTGTTTTGTAGTATAATATACGTTAAGAAAATAAAAAATAATACATTTTGAAAAATACAAAACTATGTAAACCAATAATAAATAGATAATTTTTTTTCAACTTTGACGCAGAAAAAATATAATTAAATTTAACTTTTATTTTATAAATACATTTTTACCTAAAACCATACATATTGAGTACATATTGAAATTTTCATATAAAAATATAGATTTTTACTTATGTAATGAAAAAAAAAAAAACTTACCCTCGTGTAGATTAGTGTCAAGAAACTGTAAAACTGTGCGTCTGCACATATACGCCAAATAAGACTAAACTATAAAAAAACTGTTACTGTTAATATTTACACTAAGGTAAAGCGAGGTAGAGATTGCGCGGTAGGAGAGATTGCGCCCTCTTTGTTCCAGCTGGTTGGAGTTGGGTGCGCGCGCAGCGTCCCTCAGTGCCTCGATCCGCTTCATTAGTTGAGTGTTCTGTCAAAAGTTCAAGACGCTAAGTCTGTTTATTAGTGATATATATTAAACCTACAACTTTCATTTCAAAGGTAAGTGGCTGAATTTTGTCTGCAGGATGCATGAAATTTAATCAGTACGATGCTACGATACATTATTCGGTATTTACCATTTTTTCTAGAGAGGTAATGACATAGGCAAACTGTACAGATAGTGGTTGGTCAAATCTCGCTTCGGCCATCTTAGTTTAAGCCTGCGCAATCGCTCCTACCGATTTAGGACAGTACGCGCATTTCATGTTGAGGAGAGAGTGCGCATTTATTCCATTTAATGTAATGGTAGGAGACATTGCGCATGGATTTCATAATTAATATTAACTATTTGTGAATCTACATATTCGTTAGAAATTCATTAAATGTATATTATGAATCTTTATTTATTTTATTAATATGAATTGCATATTACCATTAATAAAACAACTTAAAAAAAAAATTAAAACATATTATTTACCAAGATGACTATTATTTATTTATTTTTTACAGGCTAACATGCCTAACGTGTACAAGAGGAAAACAAACAAAGGATCTGGACAGAAGATGATCTATCATCAGCTGTATCAGCAATAAAGAATGGATCATTATCAATAAGAGCAGCAAGCAAGAGGTTTAAAATACCAGAGTCTACATTAAGACATCGAATGAAGAAGAATGATTTTGCAAAACGGAATTTGGGTCCAGATGGCCAACTAGGATTGGAAGCCGAGAAAAAATTGGCTTTGCACATAATAAAACTTCAATCTGTAGGGTTTGCACCTACACAAAAGAATGTTAGAATGTTAGCTTACAATTTAGCAGAAACATTGGGTATTAAACACACCTTCAACAAAGACCATAAAACCGCTGGAAAAGTTTGGTTTTCGTCATTCATGCGGCGACATCCTAATTTAAGTGTGAGAAAAGCTCAAGGCATTAGTAGAGCAAGAACAGAAGGAAGTGAATAGGGAAGAAGTAAAAAGTTATTTCAATCTTCTCACTTCCACCTTAAAAGAAAACAACCTTTTAGATAAGCCCAACTGTATTTGGAACTGCGACGAAATAGGAGTGCAGCTTAATAATGAGCCTGGAAAAGTTATTGCCCAAAAAGGAAGCAAAGACGTTCACGTCGTTACAAGTGCTGAAAAGGGAGAAACTGTAACTATTATGGCCTGCTGCAATGCAGAGGGACAGTTCCTACCACCTTTTTTGTATTTTTAAGGGAGTTTACGCTAAACCACAATATATCAAAGATGCTCCCCCTGGAACTGTTTTAAAATGAGAAGAGAAAGTGCGTACATAAATAGTGAACTGTTCATGGAATGGATTTCTGAACACTTCATCCCAAGAAAGTCTCCTGGAAAGCATTTGCTAATTTTAGATGGCCATGCCTCACACATGAACTGTCCCAATATGTTGCAAAAGGCTTATGATAATGACATCATTATCTTATGTCTGCCTAGTCATACTACACACTACCTACAACCCCTAGATCGTGTAGTATTCAAGCCTTTGAAAACTTATTTTAAAGATGCTTGTAACAAATTAGTCCCATCTCGTTGTGGTACTGGCAAAATTTCAAGGGACGATTTTGGCCATCTATTGAATTTATCTTGGCCTCGTGCTGCCACTGTTCAACTCTGGAGTTGCTGCGTTTCGTGCCACAGGAATCCATCCTCTAAATATTGATGTGATACCAGACTATGCATATCTTTTACATTGTGACCAAGATGTAAACCAGCATTGTTCCTGATCCCACAACACTCCAACCAACCTTGACATCAGTTAATAATCCAGTATCTGAAAACACTGAACCACCTATTTCAATCCAATCAATCTCAATCAAATCATTTAATCCCTCCAATCTGTCAACCATCAACCTCAAGACAATGTTTCAGCCGCATCTGTAGAAACTCCAACAAAAGTTTTACAAAAACTTTCACCGATTCCTAAAAGTTTGGAGCCTTCAAAATCAAAAAGGAAGCAAAGTGCCGATGAATGTTACAGATCCAAATAACATAACCAAAATCAAGATAAAAAAAGAGTTAGCATCAAACAAGAAAAAGCGACCAGATGAAAATAAGAAACCTGCATGGAAAGAACAACCAAAATCTTGCAAGATACAAAAAAAAGGACTTAAAAACAAAGAAACGGTTGATGTTTGAGCAATCTTCTACATCTGAGGAAGATGACGCAGACATTGAACTTCTTTCCGATCATGTCAGCGATAATGAAGATGATGAGTGTACAGAGTGTCTTGAACTATATCAGGAGACTACTTCGACATCTGACTGGATCAGTGCATGGTCTGTGGAAGATGGATGCACGAGAGCTGTACAAATTTATGAAGGAAAGTGCATTGACTGTGGACGCCGTGAAAAACGTCAAAAAAAATGATTTTAATGCTCTATTATGTAATAATGTTTTTAAAATGTGCCCAAGTTAAAATGTTTAATTTTTCAATTTCTTACATCAAGTTTGAAGGTTTCATTAGTTTACATTAATTAAATATGTTTAAAGTGTGAATTGCAGTAGTTATTCCCATAAACAATCTCTCCTACCCATGTGCGCAAACTCACCTACCCTACGAGGAGAGATTGCGCAAAAACACATTTTACGATTTTTTTTATTATTTCGTTATTAACATAATATAAATTCTGGAAAAAATTACAGAGAATAAGACAACCATACAATGTAAATATAACACTAAAAAAATTGTATATTCAACTAAAAATTTTCGTTTTATTTAGATATTTTGAATTGTGCGCAATCTCTCCTCGCTTTACCTTATATACATTTTCTTGGAGCACTTCACTGGCACACGTGGTTGATGAAGCACTCTGCGTGTACCCCAGCTCCGCACCGTACACTAGATTGTGCGTGACCTTCTTTTTTCCCTTGAGGATGATTTTCATCTGATCAGGATTTGCACAACTTTTATTTTTTTCCCTGGTAGCTCCCTTACACCAAAAACCAACATGAGGGCCATCACCACCACCCTCGACATCCACAGGACCTTGATCTTGCTTGCTCGCAAGCCATTTCATTTGACCAATCCTCAATAACCGATGTCATAAAACTGGGCCCTTTTCTTTATACCTTGAATAGTTTCACTGTCAACCAAAAAACAAAACGTTCGTCGGTGTAGTCTTTAACTCTGTTTTAATAACAATTCACAATACAGTCATTAGCAAAGTGTAAAAAACAGTTCAACAAATAGTTACTAAACACATCGCTCACGATTTGTACTCAAAGATCAAAGACGAAACGATACCAAGATAGAGAACACAGCTGATCACTGTAACTCGATAAAGGTACAGCACATGCGCTCAGTAGGGCCACAGCATAGCGCATTATAAATTTGGCAACAGGGTGGAGTTCCGTTGACTAGGAAACGGCTTCGAGCTGATTGTGTCAAGTCGAGCCCCGACAACTTCCCGACGTCAGGTTTGTCTTAGCCTACTTTTAATTCAACTATAATTGGGGTAGGAATAAAAAGCTATTATTCTATAGTGATAAAAGAAATATAACAGAAGAATTCACAAAACGTGAAAAAAACCAATCTTGTTTTTCATCTGTCAAGCTGTAACAAATACATTTTTCTTAACAAAGCTAAATTTTAGTAATGGAAAAATTTATTAAATTTTTCGTAATGACTTGCAATCAACTAACGACGTTTGAAATCTAGTAGCAACTCTCTTTTATATTTGAGAAATTGATAAAACCTTCGTAGATCTTTTTAATCCTACTTAAATGCTCGAAAATCATGGGCGCCGAACCGTTTAATTCATAAGATTCTGTTAATAACGTGCCTGTGCAAGGAAAACGTGTAAATCTAAATTACTATGTGCGACGGTGTTAGTTTGATTACAGACTAATGCTAAAAGGAAAAGGTTGGTAAATATACAACATATATGTTGCCAGTGGATTGTGATTTATGTTTTTGTTTTGTGTAGAAAACACCACGGACGCGACGTAGGTAACGATGTAAATAATCTAAAGTAACTATATTACTATGTTCAAGATTGTGAAAGTGCGAATAGACGAAACAGGACAACGCGACGATCCGGAATAAGGCAGTGCCTGATTGTCAAAAAAAACTATTGGGAAATGTCAAAACTATGAATCTTGATCTACAACCGCGAGCCAATGAATTCACTAATTGCGCTCGCCAGTTTCGTAGGCCTTGGAGTCCAAAGACTTGATCCTTTCACATTTCTGTTGCTATGGTTATGTTTCGAGTTATGCCACCATTTTCTATTCTGACAGCCACTGAAAGGCATCGTTTATATATTGATACCGTATATATATACGATATATATATATATATATATATATATATATATACACATATATATGTAATAATTATATAGATCACCACTTATATTTATAACTTAAATAACCTCATCTCGTTAACGTATGTACTCATATTACTATGAGAATATATACTTATATTTAACCAAAATAACTAAAACATTATTTGAGTTAAAATTTGCAAGTGCACCCATTTGAAAAAATAGCTGGGCAGACAGCATCGTATGTATTTACGGTTGCAAACTCATGCAAAGATTAAAGACCCACTTCGTTAAATGCCTGATAAAGTAGATCTTAATTATTGGATTTTGTATTAATTGAACGAACTGAACACTTTTTTTTGTTTGGCAATTGTATGTAAAGTTGGAGGGTTAGATTCAGGAGACAAAAATTCGAATCATCACGAAGCAATATAATGTAAATAGTTTTATTGTATACAAAGAGATGCAATTGTATCAGAATAATCAATATAACTAATGACTTCATAAGCTCCTTAAGTCATTTTTTGTATTCCAATCTTAGTCATGTATACTACAAGTGTCCCCATCCCTTCAAATTATCGATCTATATCACATTTTGATTAAATTGATAAATTAGGTTGTCCCTCAGCTGCCTTCCATGATATCGAAATGAATTAAATTATACAATTCAATGAGAGGTGGGCTTTAAAATTTTTCTATCTCTTTACCTCTATTTATTCAGCAAAGTTTAAAAATAATAGAAGCTGATCAATATTGTTAATATAAGCTCAATATTAAAAGTTTATTTAAGTGAAAAATTTACTTCATTGTTTTCACAATATAGACTAATTAATTTTTTTTTTTAAAAAAAATTTTTTCGTTTTTTTTGCTATAACATTGCTTACAAGTCAATTAATACACAATTTGTTTCAATATTATATTCAGTCAAGGAGGCGAGGTATAAGTACAGCAGGTGCGTCTATTAGAGTTATTGTGCTAGATTTGTATTGTTAACCTCGGATAGAAATATTACTGTGATTTTACAAAGTCTAAAATAATATAAAATTGAAACTGTTATAATGTGAAAAAGTTGTCCTACAGGACTGAGCACGCTTGTTGTCGCCAATCCCAGGTCCCACTGTGCGTTCCCCTTCCCACTCAACCCCACGTCATAGTACTTCCGTATACTCCTTGCGATGGTTACAATGAAAATATTAAAATAAAGTTTTTCTCTTTATACAACTGAAACTTTGTAATAATGACAATAGACAACTTAAAATATCCACATATTCGTTCTAGGATTATGGTTTATAGTGGAACTACATTAATTTGTAAATTATCATTTATTACTTAAGTAAATTAATGTTTACGTATATATTGGGTCTAGTAAAAACAATAAGATAAACTGGCATCTACACCTTATTTTATAAAGTGTCCCTCACTAAATACATTCTAACCCAAGCGCATGCGTCTCAGAAACCATAAGTTTTCCGTATAAAATAAAATGTATTACAAGAATTCCTTCATATTACATAACCAAATATTTATGACCAAAATTACTTAGTTTGGTATTTTTGACGTAGTGTATGTTTATTAGTAGGTTAAGATTTCAAATGTGTTTGGTCTTAATATGTATAGGAAGGACGTTAGATATATAGATTATAATATTTAATACCAAGACGGCGTTATTATATCGTCTGATGCACCAATTTGCTTCGGTCCCGTATGAGTACAACACGAAAATCATGTGTATTTCAAAGTTGGGTATTTTCATTTTAGAAGCAATATAATTTTAACATAACATTTTTGTGTTATGTGATTATTCAAATTTTTTTTATTAGATTGATTAAATCTCCATTGCATGTGATCAAACTGATTATAGTTTCGTTTATAAATTTGTTTTAAAAACATCTGTAATTGAGTGTAACCATGTTTTATATCCTTACACGGCAAAAAATTGCTTTCTGAAAACATTTTATATCGTCCATAAAAATTATTTTGGGCACTTTGCCGATATGCACAAAGTGACAATACATTGCTTCACACTCGCTTCTTTTCATAAAATTTGTTCATGCAGGGACCTTAAAGAAATTCCCGCCAGTTGTTGTTCCTTAACTTAATGTGTTTTTGAAAGATGTTGCCTTTGCAAGATGTAACTGGAACTTTAAAGATATTGATTTTGCTGCACTATATAAATGTTCATATGGCTTACATTGGTTAGAAGCCGCTGAAATTATCTCTGTGCTGCTTATGATATCTAGCGGATTACCTAACAAACAAGAACCGGCCGTGGGCTGTTGATTGTTATGGACGACAGCATGAACAATCATGTCCTTGCAAATAAGCCTGGGTATAGATAAAAGATTGATTGCCTATGGAATGTTCATACTGAGTGGCAGATTATAAATATGTATAAATATATCTATCTGTGTCCATTTTTATTTTGAACTGTTTTGAAATATTTCTTTTTTTCTTCCTTTGAACATTTAAAGCTATGAAAAAACGATTAAACCTAAACAATGGACTTCTAACACCTTTCTATGGTTTATATTGTATCACTCAGATGAGCCTATAAAAGAAGTAAGGGAAAAAACGTAAACTTGTTCAATATCTAGGTTCTTAAGCTTAAGCAATAAACTACTGGAGTTAATTTTAGTATTTGTGTTTAAACATTTCGGGGAGTTTAAGCCCACCTAAGCCCCGCCTAATGAGCCAGAGTAGGGTAATCCTAATATCTGTTTCTAAAGCGTTGGAGAATGGGTAAGGCAAATTACAATAAAGTCTGAGAAAGATGTGAATGCCATCACCAACCTGAGATCCTGATGTATCATCGTGGATTGTTTCATAGACGACTTTCTACCTCATTTCTTTATTTTAATCCACATCGAAATTTCCTTTTTTTTTTAAAACATCGGAAATGAAATGATTAACATATTTTTAAGTTTTGTAAACACTACTTGGTCTTAAAATGTACTGCGAACAAACAAGAGCCAACAAATGTAGGAAAAATGCATTTTGGTGTTATATAGACGAAACCATTATTGGAAATAAAGCCAAAATTTCCAAACAGCCCTATAGCGATAATTTTTAGACGTTCGATTATGGAAAGATGTTTTCATTTTTTACAAATGCAAGGCAGGAAGTACGCCACACCACGTGTCTCTTATAAACAGGGTTCGCTTAAGCTATATTGGCCATTTTCATTCTAGAGATACCGGATAAATTGACCTAAATGTTACATTATTAAATCCTAAATGTTACCCATATTAAAATATAATGATTTAACGCACTTTTTTTCGAAGTTTTATACATTCTGCTATGTTGGACTAATGTCTCAGCCAATTCCCACTGTGTTACCATTATCATACGGATTAAATTGCTGTCTGCTATTGAGTATATAGGTTTCAATGACGCTTAGCAATAATTTTATGGATGACTAATTCTTGTCTATGTAAACGACAATTTAATGCAAATAAAATTAAAACCTCTACAAATATAATATTTCTCGATGATAACCTTGGAATATGATACAATAACATTGTTGTTTATAGATGTGAGGTTCAGAAAACGGGTGTTGAAATAAACCAAAATTGAACATTCCAATAAGACGAAATTGTATTAGTTAGAATAATTAAGCTACCTGTGTTTATACGTTTTAACATATTTAAAGAACAATTATAATGATTTAACGCACATTTTTTCGAAGTTGTATACATTCTGCTATGTTGGGACTAATTGCTCAGCCAATTCCCACTTGCTACCATTAACTAAATTAGTGTTGCCCGTAAGGAAATGAAATCTGCATTACAAATTTAAGATTCATAGGTCAATTCGTTTTCAAAATATCGTGCGGGACAGTCAAAACACTTAGACTGAAGTAAGAGCAAAAGATAAATTAAAGGAAACGAATATTTAAAGTTTTTGCGTTCTTGGATTGTGGATTTGAAACCCCTTCTTCTTTTCCTTTTCTCGTCAACCGACTTAACGAGCACTAATAAAAAGCCAAAATCTCTTAAATTCCCCTTTGGGG
>NW_025785675.1:0-20260 GCF_021130785.1 Homalodisca vitripennis
TGTTATCGTCACACGGTACACATATTTAGTGCGCGAATCTGCTGTTGAAGTGCCTACTCTGCCATCAACGGGGGTGAAACGAGAGTGGAAAACGCCACAAATGCCTGCCATTAAAATAGAAAATTTGTCTAAAGAATGAGTTGGTATTTGAACTGATATCTAGAGGTATTAAAGTAAATAGTGACAGTACAGTAAATGAACCTCAACCAGACCTTAAGACAGTGTTTGAGAAACAATAATTTAACTACTCCTAGTAGCCTATTAAAAATAGACCACAATCATGAAGTAAAACATTACTCAGTGAAAAAAGGTGATATTATAAGAACATGGGTTCATTGAATTGAACAGTGCTAGTTTCACCTTTAAGAAATCACCAAATTCCAAGAAAAGTGTAAACATTTAATAAACCGTTTATTTTTAGACAACCAGCTAGAACTAAGTTCCTGTACATAGTGAAACTTTATCAGCTTTAAAGTGTAGGCTATTAAATGTTTGATTCAACAGTTAGCTAAAAAACTTGCTACCCGGGAGTGTCCTACAGTGAAACCCTAGAACAGCTTAAAGTGTTAGAAAGCCCAATGTAAATGATTCATTAGAACAAGATGAGAGGCTATGGAACAGGCAATGAAAGAACAAATAGGCCCTATTTCTGTACAACCACCAACAATATCACAGCCTTACTGCCAGTACCACCCCCACATAGCCTATAATGCATATTTATAATGCAAAACAATGGAATTTGTATTAGTCAACCTAGTGTCCTGGTTTAAATATGTTTTTAATAAGATTAAAACAACCCTGTAGAATGTTATTTACAAAATTTTACAGTAACAAATGTGCTTAGTAGTTACCTGAGACTAATAAACTTTTTGAAAACTTTGTTAAAAAAAAAACCAAAAAAACTAAAAATGTGAAACTAGCCTAAAGCACAGAAAAATGAAATTTTAGCATGTTTACCCGATGTTAATGCAAAAGGTCCCACTTTTAAGAAGCCAAAATAAACAAGTGTAAGTCTGTCATGCCCAAATGTTCAACTATCTAACACAGGGAATTAATTAGTGCTTTTATCCCCTGTAGGCCTAATTGAAAGACTGAGACTAGATTTAGTTTATAAGGCCACAAAGGTTTTGATGAGCCACTGTATGAATACATCTATGAACATCAAAGAGCTCAGTCAAGTATTTTATTGTGTAACATAAGTGAACAGGACTTGGTAACTTGTATAAAAAAGAGGTATTAAGCCTACAGATAGCAAATAAGTTTAATTTTATGAAAACAATCCCATTTGTTTTTACAGATTTGGAAAATGTGTGTATAGCTAGTAACAATATAACCTTTTAATGATAACTTTAAGGGACAATTTAAGTAAGACATATTATGTTAACAACATGGTATCCACCAACATGTTGAACCTAGGAATAGTAGGCCTACTTATCAAAAAACCCAAAGTATATGTTTCAATTGTAATAGGTCCTGGTCAATCTTAGCAAAAAAAAATTGTTTTAGGAATCCAAAAAACTAGTTGACAGGGGAGTGGTATTACACACAACACCCTTAAAAATATCTCTCCCCGGTTTCATAAGTTTAAGAATAATAATTTTTATAAATAGTAATACAGTAAGAAAAGAAAAACAACATAATTTTTTTTGTGAGACATGTGAGAGTCCTATGGTAAGGTAATTAAAAATTGCGAAGTAAATTAAACTATAGAAAAACCTAATTTATAAAGACTAAATGTTAGACAGTGTAAACAATATGCCTTATAATTGTAAGCTATAGTGGGTAAAAATGTAAAAACAAACTGCTATATTAGATACTGGTGCTACATTAGAGATATAATTAGTAACAAGAATTTTTTATGGATAGCCTATTGTTGAATAAAAATGTTTCCTAAATTAATGAAAGTCCAGATGATAGAATGTTTGCTGGAGCAAATAACACCTGAAATAAAAATGTTTTGGTTGACTGTTTATGCTAAGAATAAAAATTTCTAATAATTTTGTTGGAAAGTAAAATTTTATTGTATTGGATAATGTAAAATGGGACATGGGTATTGGGGTAAAAAGCCCATTTAATATTCTAATAGCAAATTTAATTTTAGATCTTGATGGAGATTCATGTTAATTTTAAATCTCAATTGTAATGAGAAAATAACTATTGTCCAGACAACAGCCTTTTGAACCATGAAGGTAAACAGCATTGATGTAAAAATAGGGTGCACTACGCAGCTGGAGGCTGGAGATACAAAACCTTATAGGGGATTTTCCAAATGTTTTTTACTCCAAAATTAGAGAGAGGCTCTAGATTTGGAAGTGGAATTTAGTTTTCTCAATGACCCCACACCTGTAAATATTAGGCCTATTTTTATTGAGCCCGTCCTACTGTAAATAAGATGAAAACAATAATACAGGATTGGTTGGACCAAGGAATAAATTGAACCCAGTACTTCAGCCTACTTTCCAGATCCAGCCGTTTTAACCAAAAAAGACAGACTTGTAGTCAATTATACCGAATTAAATAAAAAGTTACAGAAAATTGATTTTCCCATTGGTGATTTAAAATAATTAATTATCAACACATTAGTGGAGCCAAAATATTTTTCAATAATAGATTTTAAGAAAAAGTTTTTGGCAATGTCCCCCCTTTATCACCTGATAGTCAAGATCTTACCTCATTTAGCGCACAATATTTGGTAAATATAAATTTAAACGAGTACCCTTTGGTATTACATGGTTTGGTAGTGCTGTATTGTCCGCCTATCTGGACAAAGTGCCTTAGAACAATATAAAATTTAAATATGTGATAAATTTTTGTGATGATATCTTAGTGTACAGTAAAGACCTTAATTCGCAATTTAGTGCATGTCAGAGAGATTTTGTAAATAGACATAAGCAAACATGGCTTAACGGCAAACCCTAGAGAAAAGCAAAGTTGTTTTTTGTTTTGAGGAAATGCTCCTTTTTGGGGAATTTAATTAGAAATAATACAGTAACTATAGATTCCCCGAGGCGAACAAGGAGTATTAAGAGAATTTATGCCGCCTAAGAACGCCAAACAAATTTCACAGTAATTTATGTATGAACATCTAATTTCTTTTCAAAATTTATAAATAATTATGCCACCGATTTATGTAATCCCTTTGAATCGTTTTAAGAAGGAAAAACGCTAAAATTTATTTTGGACAAGTGATTGTCAAGATTCGTTTTGTAAAAGTTTAAAAGAAGCCCATAATGAATCCCTCCTGTACTCCAGTTAGAGCCGATTTTTCAAAGCAATTTAATACGTAAATGACAGATGCTAGTGGAATAAGCCGTCAGGTGGTTGTTTGTTACAGGAAAACGGAACCCAAAATGAATTTAATGCCAATAGATAGTGCTATTACTCTAGGAAGTTTTACTGATGGCCTGAATTAAAATATACTGTGTATGAAAAAGAAGCTTTGAGTGCACTAATGTTGCAATAGAAAAAATGGCATCGAATTTTTAGAAGTAAGAACCTTTAAATTAATACACATGATAACCAAGCTTTATCCTATGTCCTCAATCCACAAAAGGGAAGGTAGGAAGACTTCTGCCCGGTGGATCGAGAAGGATTTTGAATTTGCCATTTGAGGTGGAATTTAAAAGTTCCACCGATAATGCGCTGGCAGACCACGCCCTTTCACGTATGATTGTTGAGGGTGAGTCGACGGGAACAGCTGATCCGAGCCTCCAGTGACTTGCCGGAATCGGTCCAGACCCAGGATAAAAATAGATTATCGCGATTTACCTTCTGCCATTCAAACTCCTCCCGAAGGCCAAAAATGTAAAACCAACATCTAATGTAAAGCCTAATAAATGCAGATAAAATAATAAGTTGGGGGGGGGGGGCCCAAAAAATAAGAAGGATAATTTGTGGTTTGTTAATTAATGATTTGCCCATTAGCGTTTAATAAGATTTAAAAAAACTAAAAAATCACAACTTCAAGATAAAGAAACTCAGCAAATTCATTCAATCTGTAAAAAGCAATAGTAAACAATTTAATGTTATTTTATAAAAAACAATTTACTGATGTACAAAAGGAATGTAAACAAAGTAAGAGTAAAGATATTTTTTGCCTGTACAGTTAATTGATTTAGTAGATGAAATTCTTTCCACCAGTTCTCTTTAATAGGAGGTCATGTAGGCATTGCTAGAAACGCAAAGAAAAGATTAATCATATTTTTTAATAGACCTGATTTAGACGAAATTATCAAGGTCAAAAGTGAAAAACAATGTAATGTTTGTAAAATGAGTAAAAGTGTGCCAAAGAAAAATATGAAGGCGAATTAGTATCTTTGTGCCATTTAAAGAACAATATGGATTGTTTATTCATAGATTCTTTTAGGGTCCCTTAGTGAGAACTAGAAACAGCAATGTTATAGTTACTTGTAGGTTTGTAGATGCCCCCGCCCAGTAAATTTCTATGGCTACATCCCTTTGAGGGAATGGGTAAGAGTGCTGAAATATGTAATAAATTTAGACCGCAATATTTTTTAACAACTTTTCTGTACCATAGAAATTAATAGTGTCAGACAATAGCCGCATATTTTACATCACTATATTTTTAAGAAGTTCTTATTTAAGAAATTATTTATTGAACCACCCGTAGACTAGCGCCTTACAGGGCTAATGGAAATCCAAATCAGAAAGGCATATTAGGAAAGAAACTATATCTTACATTATTACGTAGATTTCCTATCACAACTGTGTCATAGTAATTGGGATAATGACCTAGGCTATATTTTTATTAAAATTTAACAAATATTTAAGTATTAAAAACACCGCCCATAATGAAAGCACAGGTTTTGCTGCCTTTGATTTAATGTTTAATCATCTCCTGGTAATAAATGCTTTATCTAATTTATGGAAGCTAAAAAATGAATTCTAATGGGTGAGAATTTAGTCCAAGGAAACTGTTGTAAAACACTTTAAAGAGAAGCTGTGGGTGAATGTAAAAAGGAGATATAGCACATAACAGTAATAGACAAAAGTAACTGTCAGAGGCAAAAGTGGTTAAAACATCCCGTTTAAGTTTTGCATTCCTTAGTAATATGGATTAGAAACTCACTATTTTTAAGTCGATAAGGTAGAAAAGTTTTGGTGCAAAAATTAGCACCAGAAATATGGTTAGGAATTTAAAGAATTTTTATATTTTTTAAGCCCTGTAAACTTGTATTGTACAACACACTGAAAATGTTTTGAATGTAAAAAAAGTTCATATTGTAGATTTAAAATTAAAATTAAGACCTGTTTCTGTATAAATAAAAAAAAAAAAAATTTGTAGCATCCCTAGCTATAAGGAACCACTTGGCTGCGAAATTTAAAAAGATAAGATAAAATCCAGGAAGTTTAATTGTTATGAAGAATTCTTAACGAATGTTTTCAATGGGCAATAAAATATAGAAAAAGAGTTTGTACGATAAACTTTATATAAAGAAATGGGGGAGACGACAGAGTTGATCCTGTTTGTAATAACTAGGAAACAAATATGAAAATTTGTGTCTGTCTATTTGGTAATGTATGTCAAAATATTGAAGTTTTGGATTTTGTAGATATATTTCAAGTGTTTAAAAATTCATGTAGAAGTAAGATGTATAGGATGTTTGTATGTAAATATGTATATTTAGTAATCGAGTGATGAGTATTAATAAGGAATGTGAGATCTTAGCTTCTCGTGAGGGGACGTTTTTCATTCCAAAGTAGTTCGATCCATATTGGTTAACTTTTGTCCCCGCAAGTCTCAAGGTATTTAATGGCAAAAACTATAACAACAAAACACTGGTAATGAAATCGTGAATGCAAAAAAAGAAGTATGAATGTGGCGCCTAATATACACTACACTTGTCTAACAGATTTAATCGGCCTTAATTGCCCTTAATTCCTTGCAACGACCCCGCAAATTCTAAAACGCTGCAACGTGGCACTGGCATGAAAATAGTTTGCCTATATTGATTTTCTATTTTTGGTCCCTAAGCGAGCAGTCATAGAACTGCATTAGCATGCGATCCTAGCGATATTGATAGGAAACTTTTGAAATCCCGCGCTATCCGCTATTGTTATGGTTGAATTTGAATTTAACGTAATGAATAAAAGGTTGAATTAAGTTTTGTTATTTAGAATGTGTTTAAAGTAAACACGCGACTAATTTAGGGTTGCGAAATCGAAAACAGGGGGGGATATTCTGTACCGTAAAATTAGATTAATTAAATTTCATAGCAATGTAAATTTCGTACGCCAACCTAATCAGCCAGTATTATATAATATTATTTTTACATCCAATGTTCCGGAACTAAAATATTGGAGCGGAGTAACCTACCTAATTGGCACGCGTATGAAATTTTTTTCTTTCTAACCCCTTGTAGCAGGCCCAAACTACGTAACCCATCAGATCCTCGCGCGCCTTTGTCCGCGAGTTTACGTAGCTGATTGTATCTCACGTGTTGGTTTGAATTAGATGGCTACCACTTTCCCAACAATCTACTCCTCTTCTTAGAAATAACCGTTCTTAAGACTACAGCTTATCAATGTCTCCGTGCCAAGACGCTCGCCGACACCCGGGTTGTGAGTCTATATATTGTGAAGGGAAGTGAATATTATTTGTTTTGTCAAGTAAAACCTCGTACGCATAATTCCAATAAGAACATTGGATTATTTTAGGCTCAACCTAGAAGATATACTTTTTAGTTTTATTATAGTCTAATTGGCAGCAACGTGGCAGTACCATAAACTTTTCAATTTACCATCTAAAAGGTGGGGCTTTATTAAGTTTTCGTAATTAAACTGAACTTTATAAGTAAACTTTGTAATTTTCTAGTATTTATTACTACGACCTCAGAAGTCACCACCCCCATGTGTTAATCGTCCACACGGGTAACACTCTGTTATATTTAAATTTATGTCCCCAATTAATACTGTGTTATTATAAATTGATGTTAATTCATTGCCTAGCTCCACAATAAAATCATTTTCACTAAAAACTGTGTAGCCTATAAATGCAAAAAATATTAAAAAAGAAGTATTTAAAGATAAATTTTAAAAGTAAGGTATCAGCTGTTGCTAAGCTCAAATTTAGGTTCGACACACAAATTTCGTTCGATATGTAGCATAAAATTCCCCCCGATCTTAAATCATTGTTACAGCAAATGGAATGTGTTGTAACCAGGAATATTATAGACTTCAACTTCCGTCACCACCAATCCAAATTTTCGCTAAGAACAATAAAACTTATTTTATGTACAATTTGATTTAAAACTAATAAAAAACTGTCAAAGTTTTTTCTGATGCTTCTTATATTTGCATAAATTATGTTCTGATTTAGGCCTAATTGATCTTGAGAAATATAAAAATTATTAAAACAGTTAGTATTTACGTTTGTATTTTGATGCATATTTTAAAATATGTTTACTTAGTAAGGTTTCCATGTTTGGGTACTTTGAAGTGCAACTTACATGCTTATTTGAGTGAGTCCATATCTGCATAAGAGTTTGTTTTATTTTCTTCACCGGTTCTCCCTCACTTTTCCGAATAAAAAAACTTGCCGTCGCGGCACCATATACGAAACTTTGTAGCTGAGCTCCCGTCCCTTCTATTTGAGTTTCGCGAGGAACTGTTTGTTCTCCCGGCGAGAGATGGTCGTTGATGAAGATTCGCTGAACAGGGAAGTGCTGATTGACATCTCTAGCCGTCAAATTCTTCTTTTGCCTTGACTTTTCGATCCACTGCTCCTTAGTGCCTCTCGTCTTGAACTGTACGATGACAGACGGCTCCCGGTCTTTTCTGAAGGAAAGGTACACGGTGCGCGGCGGCTATGTCCATCTCCTGGACTTCTACTCCTATTGCTGCTCCGACGTCCGCCACTAACACGCTGATATCCTCGTTCCTTGTTGTTGGTACACCGCTGATCTCGATATTATTCACCCTCGAGTATTGCCTCCAAGTTTCTAATCCGCTCACGCAAATCCCCAACTTCTCTGCTCAAAATTACATTATTAGCTTTAAGCATTTGATACAATCATTTGTAGCTGATACAATAAAACAACTATTTTATCGCAGTACAAAATAATATACAATACTACAAACAACGATGCTATAGAGCTAAACTTATTACCTAGGATGTCTTCTTTTTTTATTCTTCCAACAAACGAAAATGAAGTGTTTGAAGTTATTAAAAGCTTAAAAAATAAAAAATCTTCTGGTTTCGACAGTATAAGTGTTGCATTGGTGAAACCACGTTGCTCGCGTATTTGTCTCCTGTTCTCGCTAAAATAATATAATTTAAGTTTTTTCTACAGGTTTATTTCCTCAGAAATTAAAGTCTAGTATTATTGTCCCTATTTATAAGAAGAACACTTCCATTAAATTAGACAACCTACGTCCTATTAGTTTGCTTTCTATTTTTTCAAAGATCTTCGAGAAATTAATGAAAATAAGATTAGTTAGTTTATTTGAATAAAATAAATTTTTTTTAGTGGCAATCAATATGGTTTTAGGAAGGGGTCGTCTACCGAGGATGCACTTGTTAATGTAACGGATATGATTTATTCTAGTTTAAAACGAGGGCAGTAAATCGACGGGATTATTCATTGATTTCCAAAAAGCATTTGACTTGGTTGATCATGACATATTGTTGTTAAAAATGGAGATGGCGGGAGTGCGGGGTGTGGCCTTGAGCTGGTTCCGCAGCTTCCTCACGGGGCGGGAGCAGCGTGTGCGGGTTGGTCACCGCTGTCAGCGCGCCACTGCTGCCGGTCACTACAGGGGTGCCGCAGGGAAGTGTCATCTCTGCCACTCTA
Organism: Homalodisca vitripennis; assembly: GCF_021130785.1. Taxonomy (NCBI): domain Eukaryota; kingdom Metazoa; phylum Arthropoda; class Insecta; order Hemiptera; family Cicadellidae; genus Homalodisca; species Homalodisca vitripennis. Next base: position 8,814 of record NW_025785675.1, read on the forward strand.
TTTCTGATATTTATAAATGATTTATTAGAACTCAGTTTTAATGGCAAGGCTAGTGCCTTCGCCGACGATATTGCCTTCTTTTATTCCCAGAAGAATACGGAATTATTATTTAGCCAAATTAATGATGATTTGTTTATTTAAAAAAAATGGTGTCTTACAAACAAAATGCTTGTAAACGTCGAGAAAACAAAATATGTAAATTTTGGTTTCAATGATTTCAACTTTCATTCTGAACTTGTATTTCACGAATTTTACTTGCAGAGGGCGACGTAAATCTATGTAATTGTAAGCGTATTGAAAAACAGGATAATTTTAAATATTTAGGAGTCATTTTTGATCGGAAGCTAACATGGGATAAGCACGTAAACAGTTTTGCAAAGAAAATTAAAATCTTCAATTAGAAAATTTTACTTTCTACGAAATTTTTGTGACGAACATTTGTTACAAACTCTGTATTTTGCTTTTGGTAGAATCAAGACTGCAATATGGGTTAGTTTGCTTTGGATGTACTTTTAAATATCTAATAGAGAAATTAAGAGTTTGTGCAAAACCATTTTATAAGAATTATTTCTCATAAAAAAAGACGTGACAGTTCTTTCCCAATTTTTGCTAAACTTAAAATACTACCTTTGCAACATCTATTTGTATTTGAGGTACTTAGGCTATTTTACATTAAAAGTGGTAATTTGGGAACTACGGACTTAAAATTACGGTACTAGAAGTATAGACCAGAGAATGTTTTCGACTACCAAAAGTCAATAAAATCAATCCTAAAGCAGTCTTTTATGTTACAATGGGCCGAAACTATTCAATAAATTACCATATGAGTTGAAAAATTGCCGTTAACGATAAGTTTTTTTATAGGACATTTAAAGAGTTTTTACTGACAATAGAGGATTGTTTGTTCTTGTTCAAATAAAATTACTTGTACAAATAAAGACTGAATAAATAAAAATAATAAAAACCATGTAAATAAACGAGGATTAATTTTAAGTTTGTTTGTAATGTTTATGTAATCTATTATAATATTATTATTATTTTATTATTGAATTTGAATTATTTTTGTGTACAAAGTTTCATTTAAACTGCTAACCAAGTTTTATTTTTATTTAATGTAGTTCATTTTCAACAGAGAAACTTATTTTTATGATATATAAAGGAAAAGTAGTTGTGTGTAAATAAATTAAACTATTTTAGAGTAAAAGGTACAAGTTGTACTTCAGGAAGATTTTAGTTCAGTTTCAGATTTGGTTCTGAGTTTAAGTTGGTAGTGTTTTAGATCAATAGTAGTGATAAGACTTATGTGGACGCCACAGAGAGCAGCCCGGCTGAAACAATTGAACTTTTATCTGAACGCAGATAAAATACTTGTAATTTAAGTACTCGCACTGGCCACACTACTTGTAAAAGTGATCAGTCTTTCCAAAGATTGTATTTTGTTAATGACTGTACATATTTGCTGTTGGAAATAAATTCAATTCAATTAAATCAATTCAATTCAATTCAAGTATAAAAGTACACACATCTTACTCGAATTAAATTCATATAGTGTAGGCGAATTCATGTTGTGCAAAGCACGTAGAAGAAGGTGACAAGTATACAAAGCACGTACGTGACTTCACTGACACTGATTGTCTGATTAATGTATCAAAGATAATCTCAATTTTACGTTTGACGCTGTAGTTTCTACGGAAACTTGTCTCCCTTACCGGCTTAAATTTCTGTAGATTTCTTACTCTTAATTCTTTAAAATATAAACGTCCCTTATTTAATAAAGCCTGACATATTGAAAAGCAAACCTAGCAAATTGTATTATTAATTTAATTAATTGGACCATTTGAGTTTGAAATACGCACAAGGAAACATTTCGCTGCTACCATGTTTAGTTTTGAAATACATTTCCATACTCTCATCATATCCACCCTCACTAACAATATGGAGAAACAGCAAAGGGAGGAACTCATGTAGTGTAACAGCGGTAACACTTTTACCGTAACATACGTTGGCTGGCTATCATGTAACAACGACACTCCGAGGGGTGATAATTAACAGGATCGCGCCTTGACGTTGGGGGGGGGGGGGTCAGACGGAGGGGAGAAAATGACCAATAAGCCAACATGTTTCAATGCCCCCACTCTGCTATACAAGTGGAGTCCGTTGCTGAGTACAAGAGATAGAAATTGGGCTCCAGACAAATAACATTTAATTTTCCCAGAGAATTGTATATCTGGGAATATATCTTGAACAACGAACCCCCTTTGTATTATCTATTACTTTATAAAAGAAAAACTCACAATTCTACAATAATTTTTATATTTTAAACACAAGGCCTTTCGACATCGAAGATGCCATCATCAAGGTGTGAATAAAAAATTTAAAAAAAATACAGCTGAGTAAAAAATATACAAAATTTATATGTTCAAAAAGTTAAATAAAATAAATATTAGTATATATACTAAATATATATATATATATATATATATATATATATATATATATAATATATATATATAAAGTTTTGGTCATATAACTTTTGAACCATACAAATTTTTATTAAGTTTTTAAAGGATATTGGTTTTTATATATATAAAAATTTGATATACGACAAGTCTTTGGTCAACAAAAATTTAGTTATATCCAAGGATATTGGTCTTTTATATATAAACAATTTGATATAACGAACATCCCAAAATGATGAGCTTTAAACAGTGCTCAAGGTTATATCCAAACATCCAAACAATCCAAATATCCAAACATCCAAATATCCAAACATTCAAAACTATCGCATTTATAATATTAGTGGGATTTAGTTTTAAATGTAAACGTATAGTATATTTTTTATCTAAGGAAATAATTCCTCCCAGAAAAGTGCTTTTAAATATCAAAGAACAGTTTTATGTGCCCTGCAACTAAATTTAATTTTTTAAAGGGACAGAGTTTTCCTTGAAATAATGTACTACAGAGTACAAAGCACGGCTGACTTTGAGGAATTCCTTCACGTCCGCTCCACAGCTGATAACTTTCCAGCCGGGAAAATTAATTCCAATGTGTCCCAATTTTCATAATTGATGTAAGTGTAGCAGAGATGTAGTTTCATACATAATTTAAATTCGAAAGGTACTGTGCAAGCAGACACACCTGAGGACAGACATCTGCTTTCGTTACAACTGGTAGCAGTGACTACGCAAAAAGCTTTGCCAATTAAATTTCGTAGTAGCTAATTTTAAATAAGTAATTTTTAAGGACACAAATCTAGAGTTAAAAATGATTAAATTGGTAGTAACATCCCCGTGTCCATCCTCTGTACGCAAGTATAGACAACCGTGATCCCTTGCGTCTGGAAAACCATGCAAAATAACAAAACTTGCAGTATTCAATGGCAAATATCCAATTATTTCCAAGTTGCGTGGTAGTCCACTAGCTGGGTGTTATAGAACATTGGTCGACGCGTTCCCCCGATCTCTGTGCGCAAATACGACGCGAGCTGGAGCACCCTGACCGATTCTGTGTCTAGCCGTAGAGGATCCGCCCCGGCCAACACTGTACTGCATATTAGAGGTCATAAAATAAGTAGGTACGGTCACATAGCAATATATTGGTCAAATTAAACCAAATAATCTATACTATCGCTGACAGTTTTAAAAATTGTATGAGGTGCATCACTAAACCATGTAGGCTAATTTCCTACAAATATATATTAAGAAATTACAATGTTTAAAATTTCATTGTTAACAAAAAATTTGCAAACGCATTTGTAATCTCTGTACTATAAGAAGATTGTGGAAATAAATTTATATTTCATTTCATTTTTTCATTTCAAACCAAAAAGTATTCTATATTTTACAAACATATAAATTAATGTTTGAAGATTTATTTTGATAAGTTTATAATTGTTATCATAAAGACAAAAACTACCTGTATCACTAGTAGCAACTAAAATTATTACATGCTTACTACCTCCACCTTCTTTAGGATGTGTTATGCTCTAGGAATTCATCCAAGAAGTTAGTATGCATTTTTAGTTAAATTATTTTCAATTTGGGACTTAAGTTTTTGGGGATATTAAGTGATATAATATGTTTTGGTAAGCAATTTATAAACCTAATAACCATCTGACACGACAAACGTTCATGGAGATGCAGTCAATTCTGAGGAACTCTACAGCTTTGTTTCGTATTCGAATCATACCCATGAATCTCCCGCCTTGCAAAAGTTGACACTTGAAACTGCAGAACATGTTCGTTTCAAGCTATGCTAGGTGGGTAAGCTATGGATCTAGTTACATCTTGTAATTATTATCGTCCCATCACTATGTTGGAAGAAATAATGGCCATTAAGTTCAAATAAATAAATACTGCATGAATGTAAATAGAACCTTAGAGAGGATGTTGAGTTTTAACTCCGGAGTTTTACGTTGCATTAATCGTCAACTTAGTGCAACGGAAGAAATATTTCACTGTCTCAAGCCTTGACTCCCGGAGGTGTGAGTCCACGTTCGTCTAAGAGACCCAAGAAACCAAGACGAATACTTTTCTTCGTGTTAACATTAGAGGCACAAATATAGACTACAACAAGAGGTCTGTATGATTTATCCAAAGCCATCCAGTGTATTCTAGATGGAGAGGTGTTCTCATGGTCACATCACCTGCATACCTCAAATGCACTTTGATGTTTTAGACACAATATATTGCTCGAAGGAGAAAACGGGTTTTATACACATTATGTATCTGCTTTATATATATATATATATAAACTTACTTATGGAGCTATTAAACATTGAATTAGTCCATTTCCCAAAATGGAACTTTGGCTAACAACACAGTATTTATATTCTCCAAAAAAGAAAATTAGTATAAACTGAACAAACTCAGCCTAACCTAACGCGAATGAAACCTAACCCAACTTAAACCATCCCATTAACGTAACCCAAACTAACCTAGCCTAACCCAAACAAAGCTTACCCAACCTAACCTAACCAAATGTAACCTAACCTAACCCAAACTAACCCAACTGATAACCTAACCAAAAAAACTCATATCTACTACAGTAGATCCAAACCAATCCAACCTAACATAACCTGACCGAAACAAACCTAAACTAACCCAAAATAATATAACCTAACCTAACTCATCCCAATCCAAACCAACTTAGCCAAATCAAACCCAACAAAACCTAACCTAAAGAAACCGAACCTAATAGAACCTCACTAAACGCAACCTAACAAAACCTAATGCAACCTAACCTTTCCAAACATAATCTAACCCAAACTTATCTTACCTAACCCGACCCGATCCCAACCCTACCTAACAAAAACTAACCTTAACCAAACCCATGTAATCTAACCTATCCCAATTAACCTCATCTAACCTAACCTATCCCAATCTAACATAAACCAACCCAACCTAACCCAAACAAATATAACATAATCTAATCCAACCCAACCGAATCTTAACCAATCCAACCTAAATAATCTAACCTTAAACTAATCTATCCTAACCTAAACTATTCTTCCTAATCCACCCTAAACTAAACTAACATAAATTAGTCCGGTTAGATGTTTCTACCCACTTCCCACACACACATTGCTTGTTGCTCTGTAAATCGTCTTTCTATATCTTCTTCAGACTTTATAATCTTTAAACATAAAAATTATAACTATTATTGGCATGTTAACTAGATCAAGTAGCTCGCCTGCCCGGCCGTTGGTGGTGGTTCGGAAGTCACCTTTAGCTTTTAGGGTTTCTTTAGCCCTAACTTAGCCTAGTAAAATAAGGCGTCTTTTCCTTTTTTACTTTAAAGTTTGACTTTTCCGAACATGTAGGCCTACTCTTATTTTTTCAATTGTGATAAACTAAAGTTTTCCAAAAGTATCATGTACCAATTAGAATTCAGAATTAAATCCTTCTTCCTCTTAATATGGATTTTGAAACCGATTCTAGATTATAATGTACAAGGGAGTTTGAAACACTACATAAATATTGAGAGAGTTAAAAAGTTGTATGTGTTATGTTACATAAAGAGTTTCTAGGAGTGGAAGCGTGTTGTTCAACTCATTATAAAAGTTGGCTAAGCAAAGTTTAAACTGGCTCAGTCTGATGTGGTGGCAGTAGCAGATGGCATGGTGAGGGCGGGGTGGGTGGTGTAGAAAGAAAATGTCTTAACCATTACTCGACGACCTTGAGAACAAAAGTTGTTTAACTTACCCCGTAAACTGCTTCATCAGTTCTTAGAAATTTTCTTAGCCCATATAAATAAAAGTTATACCTTTTCGGGGAAAAAAAAAGGTGTTTTGGGATAATGCTAATTTTAAAATGATATTTTACCAAAATACGAGTTAATATAGAAATCCACCAATGTTTATAATGACTTACTTTTGTTTCACAAAAATATGCAAACCGTGATATTTTTGCAATAATTAAAGAAGGGATTTTACAATCTTGTTTCTGCAAGATGTGAATTCACAATTAATAGATTATGAATCGTCAATTATTTGGACTGTTTTTCTTTTGTCACTTTTGGTATCAAACGATTGATTAGGAGGTAACGTTGAATATATTTGAGGATTCTTGTTAACTAAGAATTATGCTTCAATAACAAATCTTATTTTATTTGAAGTCTAGGTAATAGTCAACATAAAATAATACCTCTGTAATAGTCGTAAATAAACAATTTATTGATTAATGTAAACGGAGCAATTTATAATAAGCTCCAACGAAACCCATAATTGTGGAATTTATTTGTTATTGAGACTGAATTAATATAAGCGATTGTTTGAGTAAGAAGAGATAAAGAGGAAGTGAAGGCAGCAATCCATTACATGAGGCTCATTAAAGCAACTATTGGCTATACATTTATCTCTAAATGTACTCGTACTTTTAGGCTATTCAATCCTAACTTTAGAAAAAGTCAAGAAATATGAACGTTTGTAAAAATGTTTGGTTAAGCACAATTACCAATTTTACAAGATATATAAATAATAGAATCCCTATTTTTACATCTCAGACAATCTCTTGATAAGTTACATGACATGGTTTAAGAAAGTTACCAACATAATCATTTCATTTGAAATATTATTTTTGAGATTCCGCTGATCACTTAGCAATACCGAGATACGAAACATGTTAAATTTGCATGGTGAAACACGACTTCTAGGATAGATAATAAATTAAAGATCAAACCATTTTAGTTGGATAAACATGAGGATATCCTAGAGATAGAGTTCAGCAGCGAGATAACATGCTGAGTAAATGTGGCTTACGAGAGTGACAACTTTATTGTCTGACAGACAGATGTGTTTGTCAATATGCAATATATCACATTTTATTCCACCCTCTGGTGGTTGTATTCATTTCTAGTACAAATTTAATATTTGACGCGTTGTGGCACGCCTAAGTCAGGAATCACAACCACCATGTTGTTTGTGAACTTCACTAATTCTAATAAAAACTAATAACACTTAATAAAAAACTATACACAACACTTATCATTAAAAACTGAACTACAGAATACAGGTCACAATACGTCTGCATTCGTCTACGACTCTCAGTGACAAACAACATGGTGGTTGTGATTCCTGACTTGGGCGTGGCCACAACGCTTTGGTATGATTTGCTTTATTTTAACCTTGTTTGTAATTATATATTAAACTAGTTATTACCTGAAGAAGAGATCAGATTGCAGATATCGAAACGTAGTGTTACTGATGTTTTGTTTCACTGAACGATGGCAAATGTCGGAAAAATCCTGTTTCCTTCACAATCCTTCCATCGTCAAAAATAACCTTCAAACAAAGAATTTCGAAATTGGTAAAAATTCTCATGTCGTATGTTCTGTATGTTTGATAAAAAGCCAAATTTCTGTTTTAAACACTATTAAGTAAGGCTTGTTATTTGAGTAAGCCAGAAATTCTTGTATGAATCGTTTTTTAAAATTATTTTGGGTATTATTATGTACTGAAAATAAACAATTTTATATCATTAGATAATAGCCTTACGTCTTTTTTCAGTTGATGCTGCTTCTTACTTATTGGATACTATTAGAAAAGTTAAAATTAACCGTCTAAATGGGACATCGAGGCATGCTTTAACTATGAACATAAAAAATTATCAGCTATAGCCAATAAACTTAAAAAAATTAAAAATACTTACATTATTTAACCCCTAAATTTAGTTAATAATTGCTCTATAATGTCCATATGGTTCTACATCTCCTATCCGGTTTGCTCCAAGTATAAAAAATTCTTACTGCATTAAATTACAAGAATAGTATGTAATAACTAATAATTTTTAATATTTCCATTGTGCTTGGAAATGGGGGATTATTTCCTTCAAGCATTTCCTCTAACCTTATTTATACAGCAGCATACTATAATATAAAGCTTGGACTAATACAATAATTACTTGTGTGGTATGGAACCTCTATCTGTTAATTATAAAATTAATTGCACTAGACATATTTGTTCCAAGCGATCTGCAATGAATAAATGTAAAGTATGAATACAGCAGCTGTTGTGTAACATCCCCCTAAGGAAGCCAGATAATGAAAGCGCATTCACTTTCCCACTCCCATCTGTGCAAGACTGCCCGTAGACTAATCGGGCACAAATGGAAATATTCATCATGGGCTCGGTTTCATTAGCCTACTTTTGACAACGAAGACTTTTTCTTGCCCGGGTAATGCATATTTTTGATTACAAAAACTTTCGAAACCTAGAATTTTTAAATTGATCAAAGTGATCATAAAGTCCAGGTGAATATAGTGTTCAAATTTATTCAATCTTAAATAAAAAGTAAAAATTTTATTTGATAGTAAAACATTTAAAATAACTCTCATCTACACTGCATTTAAGGGGGTTCGGTAGGCCCTAATGTCATCAAAATATATCGTTAATTTTTTATTGCATTTTTGTATTCCTCTGCGGTCCCTTAGTTTTAATTTAAGACCACTCCCCACTATTAGTATTCTTATAAATACAAGACGGAGTTATTTTCGACCTTTATGTAAGGACTAATGTCGTTAACCGTTTTTCCCTTTGCATTCGCCCCTGCCACGCAACTTAAGAAGAAAAAGAAAAATAGCCAAAAAAGAAAAATTATTGAACCACCGTCAGCAACATGCACATACCTGAAGCTAATTAATGACTGCCATTAAAAACCTATTTTTCCCAGGATCTGTCAGACCTAATCTACTAAAGAAATGCCTTCATGGCAAGTTCACAGAAACCCTAACGAATCCGGTCAAATGCAAGTGATTTGGTGCTGCGTAACTACCTAAGAACAGTATTTGTAGGCCAGAAAACCCTAAAAATTTGGAGTCTATGATGCCATTTTAAATTTTTATAAGGGCCAATGAAACTAGATGAATCATAGTGCTAAAAGACCTTGGAATGAAACTGGTTACTGGATGAAGTGACAGCCTCAGTGATGTGTGAACACTGGGCAAAGGGCAAATTTTTTAACGTGTAGTACGAAGCCGAGCGAATGCTTATCTAGTTTTATTGAAAAAAGCCAGACAAACAACAGAAAAGTGCAAAAAGAAAGCCTGGAAGAAGCATTTTTTAATATGAGGAGGACCCAGACCAGTCATTCCTATGGTGCAGGAATGCACTAAAAAACCCATATTTAAAACAGGTAATAAAAGTGTATTTATACTTTATTTGCGTATTTGTTGCCGAAAACTTTAAATTTTTATGCAAATGGCCCGATTTTCCTCTCAGAAACTAATAAATGATATGTGACTTGATATTTAATTTAATCATATCATAACTAATCTGAGGTATAATTTAAACTTTAACACAGGGGTATTTATAAACATAATTTGGCGTTAGTTTTTTTAATTTTACATGCCTAAAACGTATATAAAAAATTAAAGAAAGAAATTTTTTATAAAATATATTTTAATAAAAATTTTGTAATTGCAAATCAGGTGATTAGAAAAAGAAAATTGCCCGTGTATAAAGTGTTAACCATAACTCCATGTATAATGTTGTAACAAATTTTCAGTCAGAGTATAATCCTCCAGTAGTTTTCTAAGAAAACGTTGTCATCAAATATAGTAAATTTAACATTGGCAAGATAGGCGCCTACCGAACCCCTCTTTTAAGAGTACTTTATAATAAATTTTCTATAAAAACTACATAGTTTCAATTATCGCGCACGTTTATTTGATAAAGCCTATCTATTTTAATTCGTTATTTATAAAACCAACATTAAAAAGTCCAATATCAAGTAACAAAAAATTATTTCATTTTCTTTGGGCGCCCAATTCTTAAAACTCTGCCTAATTTTATATAAATAGACACATTAAATTTTGTTTTCTTCTTATAACGTCTTTAAAAAATAGTGTGGATCAAAAATGTAAAGTCCACCACATCCTGTTTACAAAAAGGGTTTTTCCTGGGAGAATTTCGGGAAATGCCTTACAAATTTTAAAGACTAAATCCTTATGGATCACTTTATAGTTGCAAGTGAAGTCACATTAAAAATAAATTGTTGTAGTATACATATTATGACTGAAGCAATGTGAACCAATGGTAATCCACTTTCCCACAAAGGAATTAATTATAAACAATTATAAAGTCAGCTAGTTTAACTGGCCTTTGGTCTTATTCGTATTCTTGGGAAGATACACAACAGAAAAAAAGATAGCACCATTGTATATGATAATTGATGCTACGTCAATATTGACAGGTAAATATAACGTTTTGTGTTCCCTGTAATAATTTAATGTACTTTTTATTAGCAGAAAGAATAACAGCTTCAATAAACCTTTGGTTTCACACAGTCTGACCAGGATGGCAGTTAATTTTTTTGCACCTTTTGCAACCTGGAGGATCAAATTACTTTAGTTTCAGATCAGTTCAGGAAATATGATGAAGAAGTAAAACTATTCCTTAATATAGTAAACAGGAACAGAAGAAAAACCAGTTTCCACAAACCTTTGTTTCTCCTGCCCACAGATAATCCAGGAGGGGTTGCAGCGGAAGTGAAAATTGGGATTAGTTTAGTTTTGGATTTTATGTTAGAAAACAAAGAAAGATCTGTAAACTAAAAATTAGTAAACCAAAACTTTTTTTCACACAGTCTGACAGGATGTTCGCAGTAATTTGGCACCTTTGCACCGGAGATCAATTAACTTTAGTTTCAAGATCAAGTTCAGAAATAAGAATGAAAAGTAAAACTAGTCTTAATATAGTACAGAAACAGAAGAAAAACAGTTCCCAAACCTTTGTTTTCCTGCCCACAAATCAGGAGGGGGTTGCAGCGGAGTGAAAATTGGGATTCAGTTATTTGTTTTGGATTATGTTAGGGGGGTGGGGGGGGGGGAAAACAAAGAAAGATCTGTAAACTAAAATTAGTAAACCCAACTATTTTTCACGACAGTCCTGAACAGGATGGCAGTAATTTTGCACCTTTGCACCGGAGATCAAATGACATAGTTTCAGATCA
>NW_025785676.1:0-19017 GCF_021130785.1 Homalodisca vitripennis
AATGTTTTTGAAGATTAAGGTAACCATTGAATGATTCGTCCACACTCGCAAAGAGTCGGTTTTCGTTTTGACTTCTCTTCGTTGAATTCCTTATAGCACAATCTTTACAATGCGTATGTTTTTTATCTCGCTACTCATAATGCCAATACGTTAAAATTTTGGAAATATCCTTAATTTCCTTTACAAACGCATACACTTTGTTTTCTCTTTCTAATGTTAATTTTTCTATTTTATCGTAATAATTTCTCTCTCATAATTTTTAAGTTTGGTGGGGGGGGTGGGGGTGGTGGGGGGGTTGGGGGGGGGGGGGGGGGGGGGGGGGTGGGGGTGTTGTAAGGGTGGGCTACGACAAACTTTACACCATAGACTCTATTCCTCCTTTTTTAGTCTTATTTTTGTTAGTGAGTAATTCTTCAAAAATATTTAAATAATTCTTAGACAAATTGTACACTTCTTGTTGAGCCTCCTATTTATATAGAAAAAATTACAGCTTTGACTTTCTCAATTCAATATTCATAAAACTTTCCGGTTATTTCTTCATTATTTAAATCTTTTATACTATATAAGTTAACGAGGATCTGTGTTAGTTCATATTTGATAAATCACAAAAAATTGGCGCGGGGGTCTCTTGACCAATTGTTCATTATAATTTGTTCGGAAATATGGTTGTTTGTGTTTACTAACAATTCTTACATGATCATTGACTTTTAAATTTAGTTTTTCGTGTGAATTTCTGGTGGAATTATACTTGAAAACGGTCTCTAATAATACTCCTTTTCTGGCAGCCTTATCTACGTCTTTGGGCTTTATTTTTTTGATCGTGCTGTGAACTGTATCACGTTATAATTGTTTACGATTTTTTGTGAAGAATATCGATCCATTTCAAAGTTTTTAATAATCTCAAAAATTACTTTCATTCTCTCATTTTGAGTTCTGTTCATATCTCTCTACACAATACTTGATTTTCTCTTCATTTTCAGTATGGATAAATACTTAATGTTGTTATTTTCCTCAAAATCATCGTTTAAAAATTTTTCCCCCCCCCCACTTTGTTTTTTTTTAAAAATTCTTGTATTATTTTTTTTAAACTCTAAAACCCTTTATCTGTATGAAGTAGGGGGTTTAGGAGGTTTTGTGAATTGATCCTTATGGCATCTTTTACTATATCTTCGAAAAGCTTTTGAAACATCGCTTGCCGTTTTTTCTTTTGATAGCTCTTTGACCAAGCGCGAGATATTTTGAGAAAGTATCAATAACATTTAACATATACATTAAATCCATCATTTATGTTCTGAAATTAGTTTAGACATTATTACTAAATATCGCTGCCATAAATCGTCAATTCCTAAAGTTATCATTTTTCTCTCTTTTTAAACTTTTTTCGTACTGGTGCATGGAATTTCTCTAGCTTCAGCTTCCAATCTCGATTTCTTCCTTATTCTTAGATTCTTTCTTTACTTGGTTTTTCATAAGGATTCTTGTATAAAATTTAACTCTTATTTGTCTTACATTTTGAACATTTTGCCTGCAATGTCTATACAATCCGTTTTGAGTTTTTGAACAATCTTAGAATCTATATTTTTCGTTTTCTTTTTACACTTTGTGACAGTGAATTAAATCATCTTCCATTTATTTATATCAAAGTTTCCAACTTTGTTTAACTCTTCTAAAATATCTGTTTTAAAATTTTCGCCTTTATATCCATACGGTACTGTATCGATCTTATTTGTCTAGGACAATCTCTTTTATCATCTTTAGCGTTCAGTGCCAGCTGTGTTTATGGAGTAACTGTGTACAACTCATGTTTGTAGCTCTTTTGATGTACTGTCATCTCCTTCTAAATTCTTCTTTTATCTTCGAACAAAACATTTCTTCAAGTATTTCGATATTTATTGTTTTATTTTACAACGCTTCTCTTAATCCCTTTGCATCTTACTGGATTTTTGTCATAGATATTTGTTACGAGTACATTTTCGATCTTAAAAAAAAAAAAAAAAAAAAAAAAGAAACAGATCCACACAAATTCTTCTAAATACTTCGCTATTTAACTCAACTTTAAATTTCCCTATTACCTTCTTATTTTTAGTACGTGAAAACATTCTGTGATCTTTTGGATAAATCACTTGTATCAAAAGTTCATCTATATTTGTCGTTTAATAATTTTAAAAGGATCTCGTTTTCAATTCTAGAAAATAACTGTCTGTATCCATGTAACAAATATTCCAAATCTGGATACGAAACTTCTTTAATTTATCGTAATAAAAACTCATACATTAACAATTTTGATAGGTCAAGAACTGAAAATCCTATGTAAGATCCAGTTTTTTGTTAAATTTAACCTTTGTTTGTACATGTGACTCCGCTAATAACAGTTGTCCGTCAAAGAGATATTAAAGCATTTTGAGAAATGTGTGTTTTCTTAGCTTTGTTTCATTGTATAAATGTCTTCATTTCCTAGTTTGATATCACATCTATTTCGCACATTGTTCCAAAGATTTTCCAAAAACTGAGATTAGTTTCATCAGCTTGTATAAAATCTTTCTCAAAGTTCACTTGTAGCTTTGGTTTCTCATCGTTATCGTGTTAAATCATGTACTTTTTCATAAAAGAGAGCTTTCTGATCAGAGATGCTATAACTCGTATTCACATGTTTCAAAGATCATACCTTGTTCGAGGTAAAATTTCAAATTTGCCTTGAATGAACAACGTATTCAAGTTTTATCCTGGGTAAAGTTGTGCAAAGTTTGTTTTTAGAATGTTCGGGAGCAAGAGGTAAAATCCTTGTGATGTTCATGTAAATTTGTTGGATATCCTAGAATTCAACTTCGGAGGAATATAGCATAATGCTTCGTCGCCAGTGAGTTTCTAAAATTGTTTTCTTGCCACTCTTCTTTTGTATATGTTTTCGGTTTTCCATCCACTTGATTTCGTTATATGAGTAAATTTTGGCAATAAGCCCGTAAACCATAAACGGTTATTGGCATCGACGGTATCAACAGATAAGATTTTTCAGGCTTTGATTCATCAAATTCTTTCAAAATATTTGTTATTTTGCTTTAACATTATCGATTTATAATTTTTTTACATTTGAGAAATGGCCTCCGCGAATACCTTTTTCAATCATCAAATACATGTTATAAATCGTTAATTTTTTAGCTGAAGCTCAATTTTCGTTAATTTTAACATAGCGTCCCATGCGAGGCTTGGAGCTGTTAAATAATGTGCTGGATCAAGTTTATTAGCAATTTAAGCAAATGTTTCTGAAGTTTTCAAAAATATCAGCAAGCAATAAAACATCTTGGATGTTATAGAGATCTGAGTAATTACCAAGATTTTTATCCTTTAATTTATTCCAAACAGCTAAATAATGTTGAAAATCTTTCTCAGATATGCTCTCATACTGTTAAAAGTGAATAGAAATCTTGAATTTTTAGCTCTTCTGTGTAATCAAGTTTTTCAATACTATCGATAAATTCATAGGGAAATATTCCTTTTCCAGATAGAATTTTAAAAATCTCGTTGTCGTCATTTGGCTGTCTTTTAGAATTTCATTCAATATTCTTCCATTCCTGTATAAAATTATTTTGTATGTTTAAAATCTTCTGTCTTTAGATGTTTAGCTAACTTTTCTATAGATGAGGCCATAAATCTGAACGTATCTACGAAAGAAAACTTAATGTATTTTCTAGGTTTATTACCTTCGAATTCATATCCATATCCAGAATTTACAGAATAATTTATATATCGTTCATCGGTGTTTGCGATCAAATCAACATTTCCCATATTGTTTAGCCAATTCTTTTATGTACAAATGAGTATCGTAGTTACATCATATTGTGACAGAAAACTGGAATATTTTGTGGAAATTTCAAATTCAGATTAACAACATGAATGAGCTGCGCCTCGAAATTTACCTGTTTAAATGACAATGATCTCTTACTTTATTATAACTCTTATCTTTCCAACTATCAGGAGTAAAAACCATACTGAATTGACTCAACATCATAAGCAGACCATTCGCAAATATGACAAACGTTTGCATTTTGGTATGAAAATTTCTTCTTCTTCAGTCAATTTCATAGGTTTTTTGTTCTTAAGAATTATATTTTGTAGCTATGTATTTTGATATTTTATTGAGCTCTTCAAACAATTTTGCAGGAACATTTGGCAAATCTTCTTCATTTTTTGCTCGATAACATATAGGTTTATACATGCGATTGGTTAACATTTGACACTAAATATAGAGTAAAAGCCATAAGGAATGTGCTTCTGAATCTTGGTTGTAGTCGATCTTTGTGGATTTGTTCTCACATGTCGAAATTTTCTCTAATATACTCTCAAATCCATATAAATAACGTAAGGATGAGAAAATTTCTTTTGATAATTAGTAAATGTTGTTGTTTGACCTGGAAACGGCATAATTGGCTTACAAACTTTCATGTTGCTTGCAAATTTCTAAATGATCTGTTATAAATCTCCAGATTTGTAGAAATGGCTTAAACATCTTCTACAAAGAAATTTTCTTTCCTTATGCTTGGATAACTGAGAACTCACGAGTTTATTTAAATCGGTTATCTAAAAACATAATGAGATTTGTCTTCTTGTTTAACATACAATAAATCGATTTTCTAACTCGGCATCATATTTTTCAGAAATTTGTAAACGGAACAAATGATGAGTTTTTCGTCATAAGTATAAACATTGATAGACATTTTTGGGATATTGTGTACTTGGAATTGGAGCTGCGTTTCTCAAATAATTGTATATCTTTTAAAGAACATTGGATACTCAAAGCCCGAAAAATATCTCGTCATTTACTTACAAATTTCTCGTATTGCTTTGCTCTGTCCAGCATTCTTTTCGGTTTTCCAATAGCACACTCGGATAGAATAAACAAAACAGAAATCATCTTTATTTTTGATATTTACACAAGCTTTTCTTTACCTTGATCTCTTGTGGTGGTAAATCGATATAATGATCCTGCGTTCATAAATTCGTGTTTATTAAGGCTCAAAACTAGTTGTTTGCATCTTTTTAAATGTCCACCCTGAACCCCTATTTGGATGATTTGTCTGTTCTCGATGTGATAATTTATTAAATTGTTTAGAAATAAAGTCGTTTACATCAAATATTTCGTCTGCTTTTATAGTAAAATACATTGGGCAAGTTTGTGGTTCACCGTTTACTAAAGTTCGTTCATATTCACATTCCAAAGAGAGATATCCTTTCATATTTTTAACATTCTTCTCGAAATTTTTTCTATTAAACTTTTAATTTCTGGCCTCATAATTGATAGATATTTGTAAATTGACATGGAATTATCGTTTAAATTTGTTAAAATGTATTGCTTGAAAAGACCGTGTATTGAGGATAAAACTTCTACATCTATGATATTTTCAGGTTTTTTCGTTAAGAGTTTTGTCAATTTCTTCGATCATTTCAGACTTAGTTTTATCGTTTGTTTCATATGGACAATTTTTCAGCGATTGATTGAATTTTTTCATCATTAAATAGATTGAGATCTTTTTTATCTTCCTTAAAGTTTTTCTTTAATTCACGCAATTTTTCTATATTGTACATCTTTTCATGATCGACAATTTGATTTTCTTTAGCCCATTGTCTTAAAAAATTCAGTTCTTTCTCGTAAATTTCTTTGTTTTTTGGCATGGATTTTGGAGCCATAATGTCGATCATAGTTTTTTTCTTAAAATTTCTTTTTTGCAAAACGGACATGTTACTTTTTCACCCTCCATTTATATAAGAAAAATTTCTTAACTAAGGTTTGTAGGAGGCAATTTAAATTCTCTATACTATTTTTTTCAATAATTCTAGAATTTAAAAAATTAATGATTTTTACTTGAATTTGACAGAAATCAGCACAATTTCTGGTGAAACAGTGATAGATTCTTCTATTTATTATTTAAAAAATGTGTAAACTAAGACTTAAAATTATTGAAAAAAGTAGTATAGAGAATTTAAATTGCCTCCTACAAACCTTAGTTAAGAAATTTTTCTTATATAAATGGAGCTACTAAAAGAATTAAATGAGGTTGGTGATTTAAAGATCAAAGAATATTAGAAATTAATGGAATTAGAAGAAAATAAGAAATACAAATTTTGAATCTGGAGAAAATGAAAGATAAATTCGGGTTTACAATAATTGCCGAGTTGGAAGATTATAAAGTACACTTACCGAACAGATTTTTGACTGTATTGGATGAAAAAAAAGAATTAAAGAATTGAATAAACATGATAAATTACACTTGGTTGTTACTGGAAAGAAGACTATTAAAGATAAAGACTGTGTTAACTAATCAAATTTGTAGAGTAGAAAGATTTTTCGTTACGTAGCAGACATTTCCGATAGAATGATTTGAGAAAGTAGAAGCAAACAGCTATAGATTCGGTTAATTTTTCATTCGTGATTTAAAGATTCGTTTATTGTCCTTTAAACAGTATTTTCCCTTGATTACTGTTGGCTCCGAAAGTGAGCTAGGAACCCCATATTCCTACCTACTTTTATATATATATATATATATATATATATATATATATATATATATATAATATATATATATATATATATGCTACACACACACACACACACACACGCACGCACACACACACACACACACATATATATATATATATATATATATATATATATGCTACACACACACAGTCACGCACGCACACAACACACACACACACACACACACAAAAGATTGTTGTAAATATGTGCGTGTTGTCCTTACCAATGTCCTTACCAACACTTTACAATCCAATATAGAATATACTGTATATTACACGGTACTAGAAACCTATGCAGCGATGAGCAGGGTTGTTACTTACAACGGCATATATATATATATATATAATATATATATAATATATATATATATATATATATATATATATATGCTTTATTTTAGGTCATCATTGGCTAAGTGTTATCGAATACTATCACTGTAGGAGCAATCCAAAAAATTCCAACAAATACAAATTTCTTAGAAACGAAACATTGTGAGTACAGAAAAGCACAATAACAATTAACAAGAAAAAACAGATTCATGCCTTCTGGTAGAAAGCCTATAAGATAATCCATCAATCATCATCGTCATCATTTGTTTGGTCAGATTTCAATCCTGTATAGGTTATGTTGGTACCTTTCTTATTTATATCGCCTATTTAATTGTAACCAATATTGTTGTTATAGCAATTAACAGCTATTGTAGTTGATTGACTATTAGATTAGTATGGCATAAGTACTAAATGCCCATTTGTCTGACTGAACGCATGATTTCTCGAGAGCGATCAAGTCAATATAGACTTGAGGTTCTGCAAACACCTTCATTTTTATACAACCAATATCTAGGTTATATGATGGTTTATGACCACTCACTGGGATTTAAGTGAGTTATAGCCATAATTTTATATGAGAAATTACTCGTAACCATCATGTTACCATCATACATGTGTTTATATATGTGTACTCGCCTTCTGCTCGCTAGCCACATTTTCGGGTGTTATATATAAAAGGATTATACTTGAGACAGAAAAATTTCACATTCATAACTTCAGCCATGTCTGTGCATGTAGGGTGGATAAAACGGAGGGCGTTTTGCTCTATTTGATAGTACCTTCAAATAAATTTTGTAGCATTTAACATTGCGAATAAAGATTCATTTTCAAAACATTATTGGGTCATTACATACTTAGGGAAATAATATTATTGCAATTTGCATGTTCTATGCTCTTTATAGACCTTCAACTCAGAGCACAGATTGTAGTGAAATTAATTTTTTAAATGCGTTATCAATGAAGTTGGAAAAACAATTATCATAATGAGAATATTAATGGTAATGCAAATAATTATGCATTAGATTATTAGAATATGTTGTTTTAGAAGGGGCAGGATAGAGTAATTTATGATAACTCTAGAGAAGAATTTAGAGCTTTAATATTATGTTCATCTTGCATTGACAATATATATGTTTAGAGAAGTTTCTACATTCTGGAAAATTCGATCTAAAATTTCGGATCATTATCCTCTTGGAATAAAAACTCAAATTTGTGCAATCCATCACAAACTGTAGTGCATCTCCTGCCCAATATAATATAAAAATAATTGAAAATATTAGAAATGAGAATTAGATACATTGATTTAATAAATATACACACAGAGAATTCAGATATAGACTTTAACTTTATAGGCCAATAATCTGAAAAGCATTATACGATAATGGTAGGGATGTAAAGAACACCCAAAAGTAAACAACTAAACTAAAGAAATGACGAGAAAATAAAGAGTGGATGACCAATGACCTGAGAGATCTTACAAAGGAAAGGATAGGCTATTTAGAAAATCGAAGGCGAATCTTCCAAATCCATTTTATAGGATGAACTACACTTGCTTTCAAAATATAGTAAATGGTCAAATTGCAGAAATAATGAATGGATTAGGAGCTCTTGCATCTGGCAAAACCTGTAAATATATAGATTTTACCGGGGGTATTTCCAGAGAATTTAATAACATTCGTAGTTAGACCATTACGCATTGAAAGGTATCTGGAGAGACCTATATTAATACCATCCGATTGCCCTGCTTTCAAGCACTGAACAAATAACTAAAAGATTTACTGTTGGATAAACTAAATAAATATCTTAATGAATGCAGTATAACTAATTAAAGCATTTAAAAAAGGTGTAGGAGTGGATGATCTTTTAATATTTACATTGGTACACATATTAATATACAATTATACAAAGGATGTCACATACTGTGCCCTATTTGATTGACTTGCCAAAGGCATTTGACACAATTGACTATTGCAACATGGCTGAGGCATGGAAGGTACTGGGGGAGGTTGGCCTGCAGCTGGAATGTTTTCATTCCTTTTTAAAAAGTCTGATGTTTACAGTTAAAAATTCCAACATCTTCAGCACTTACAAAACAAATACTTGTGGGGTGCCTCAAGATAGCAATCTTGGGCCAGTACTTGTATACCTAATGATAGAATTATATATATATATTATATGTATATCATAGTTTCATATATGAAACGGACAATAGATTTAAATCGTATGCAGCCTTAAGAAAGGCTCTTACACGCCATCTAGTGTTGCATAATTCTAGCTTGTTTTTAAATACTGTTAACTAAACTGTTCACTCAGATTTGCTAAGAAATAAATTTTCCACATTAGTTGAAGTTCGATTAGCCTGTTTTCTTTATTTTAATTCTAATTTGTAATATAATAAATATATAACCTATTGCAGATTCTAAATTACTACGACTATAATTATATCTAAAAATCGCTGTTTAATGGAAGGATTAAACAGAGCATTTTAAATTTTATTTGCAAATTAATGTAATTGACTTTGCAAGTATATCTTTATTTTGTAGAAACACATTTTGTGACCAAAGACGTGAAAACCAATTTAGGAAAACATTTGATGTAGAACAATATGGAGTTTTTGACGTGACAACGTCTTAAATTAGGTTGCGGCTCGGAGTCACTCATGAAAAAGTGTAACGCCCGGTAACGTTACGATGCCCGTCCAGTGGGTCCGCCGCACGGGATCCGCACGGGATAAAGCAGATAACTGTGGGTCCGCCGCACGGGATAAAGCAGATAACTATGTTTATTCGTGAAAATGTGGAGTGCTTAGATTCGTCATTTACAAACAACTACAACAATAAAGGTAAATAATTGTACACTGGATATTGTCATTATCGTAAACTATGATTGATTGATTAATTGTTAGATTGACACGAAAGTTGAGAAACTGAGTTTATAGGTTATGTTTCATACACCCAAGATGGCTGACTGACTACAGTCAAAGTGAAGTGGCTCCCAGTTAAAAGTGTATTTAAGTGTGTATTTTAACAACAAATATTTACTCACTTGTGCAGCAATTTACCTGGAACTACTGTAAGTCCATTTCACCATAAAACTTCAAGAAAACTAAACTACTCAAGAATCTAAGACAATTATAACAATCTCACTGTAACACAAGAACTAATCTGTAAATCAAATCTCAAGCACTTTTTAAAAATAAAACAACTTTATCACTAATGAAATTATAATAACAAGCTTATAAACACTAAAAGTCAAAAATTGTATTTACACAATCAAGAATACTTTACTTAAAATCACCGAATAAACTCAAGCCATATGGTGACAACTGAAAACAGTGCTGACTGTGCTGACAACATCACATTCCACACCTGACCTAGTGACAGCAGCTTATTTGTATACACAGCCGTCAACAATCAACAGACCTGCTTCCCACCTGACCTTGATTTTCTAAACAATCTGCCGCATGAAAAAATTTAACCACAAGGAGACTGCCAAACCTCGTTATAAAAAACAGTTTTCCATTTGACATTTAAAAAACATTAACCACGAGGAGTCTGCCAAACCTCGTTATAAAAAACAGTTTTCCATTTTTGGACATTCAAAAACATTAACTATGAGGAGTCTGTCAAACCTCGTTTATAAAAAACAGTTTTCCCCATCTGATATTTAAAAAACATTAACCACGAGGAGTCTGTCAAACCTTCGTTATATAAAAACAGTTTTTCCATTTTTGACATTTAAAAAAACATTAACCACGAGAGAGTCTGTCAACCTCGTTATAAAAAACAGTTTTTCATTTTTTACATTTAAAAACATATATTCATTTTTGAACAACAAAATGGCCACGGACACAAATGCTCTATATGAAGTAGGAGTTATGGTATTTGCAAAGGTAAAAGGCTATCCCTACTGGCCGGCAGTGATAAAAGGGGTTACAAAAACTGACAGAAACTACCAAATACAATGTCACATTCTTTGGAGATGAAAACACTTGCAAATGTCAAACAAAATGACATGTGTCTGTATTCAGAATACAAATTAATTCATGGAAAACCAAAAACAGACAATTTCAAAAAACAAAAAATTTAATGAGGCATTGAAAGAAGCTGAGACATTTTTTAAAAACCCATCTTGTAATAAGTCTCTAACAGAGAGCAACTCCAATAAAACCCTAAAAGGCTATATTAGTCAAGACTCAATATTAGAAAGTACACTACCAGAACTAGAATAAAGCTTAATTGAAAGTGAACTGCAAAATGGGGAAGACAGTCTAATCATGGCAGCAAAATTGGGAAAAGCACTGCTTAAAGAAAATGAGGCCCTCAAAGAAGACAATCCGAAGGTTAAACTTCTTGCTAAACAGTATGGAGGCTAAAAATTGAAGATTACAGCCGAGAGGAATAAACTTATCTCTCAAGAGTAAGAAAATTTTCAACAAAAAATTTCTGATATGGATAGGCAACTTGGAAAAGAAAAGCAACTACTTATTGATACACAACAAATCTTTGAAGACCACGATAGACGACAAGCACAAGTTCTAAATGACTATGAACAAAAGATTAAAGAGCTATCTAAAGAAATATTAATTAAAAAAAAACGTTTAAAAACCCAAGAAAATATGTCCCAATGAAAAGGTTCTTGAAGAAGCTGGTACACAAACAGACTCCCCACCATTTTCAGTAGCTGAATCAACCCCACTGGTAACAGAGATTGTTCAACTAAAAAATTAATCACTATCTTCTAGAGCAAAAACTTAATCGTTTAAAACCTAGATAGTCAAAACCGTGCAGAAAATCTAACAAATCAAAAGAAAAGGGAAGCTGTAAACCAATCTCATAACTCTTTAAAAAAACAAAAGATTAATGGGAATTCCAAAAATAAATTTAGTATCTCTTTACAAGTACAAAAAATTAAAGAGCAAACAACCTACCCCAAAAGAACCATTACAACAACCCAGTCCTAACCATATCAGATAAACAGCGACCAATTCCCACATGCATACCAAGGGACAAAGGAGACTTTGAAGTGATCAAAGTGGAAGCCATGTTTCACAGAGAAAATATTTGTACAATGCCGGAGTTCTAAAGATTACAAAAAACCAGCCTCAGAAATCTAATAAGTCACCACCTTGTACAGCTAAACTTAAAGCACCCAATGAAACATACCAGGACTTTTTCGACAAGTATATTGAGCACTATAAGGCAACACAAGAACTTACCACTACTAACGAGAAGTCTCTATCACCCCATCTGATGACAGTAACTGAAAATACAAGCCAAAAAAAACAACCACCATTTTTTAGACCAAACCCAACAGAAAAAGATCAAATTCAAAAACAGGTATATTATAAACTCAAATCTAAAACAAACCTAAGTAACCTAAAAATACTACACCAAAACATCCGTGGACTAGACAAAAAATTAGACAGACTTAACCACCTTCTTAATGACATTGACCCCAATATACTAGTGCTTACTGAACATGGCCTGAAAAAAATAGAAATAGAGAATACAAAAATTGAAGGGTAATTTCTCATAGCAGAATACTGCAGAGAAAATCATAAGCTTGGTGGTGTTGCCATATATGCCAAAGAAACCCTCAAAAACTGCACAACAGCAACTGACATATCCCACCTCTGCCAAGAATTTAAACTGTGAAGCAGCCATGGCAGTAATTGAATCCATGGGTAAATACATACACATTCTTGGGGTATATCGATCTCCCAAAGAGAATGTACGAGCCGGTGTAAATGCCTTATCCAACATCTTAGAATATACTCAAGCACACAGTAAATCAATCATGCTTGCTGGAGTACATAAACATCGACAGGATGAAAACAACCCTAGACAACACTATCCTAGAAGATGAACTACACACCCATAACATCCGAAGACTGCCACTTCCTGCAACACGTATCACACATAGCACTGCCACCTCAATTGACTTCATATTGCAGCAAACATAATCGAGGACAACATTGGCACAGCCATACTTGAAACTGGACTTTCTGACCATACTGCTCAAATTATAAAAATATATGAACTGGAGAGTAAACATCCCTCCACAGATCATTCTCAAGAGAAACTTTTGTTATTCTAATACAGACCAGATAAAATCTCTCCTAATGAAATAAAAACTGGAATGCTGTCTATATGTCCCCAGATGCAGAGCAAGCATACAACATCTTTCATAGAACTCTCCAAGCAACGCTAGACATTGCCTGTCCTACTAAAAAATGTAGTCAAAAACACAAAAGGAAACATGTGTATTATGACAACAAGGCCAAAGACCTTAAAAATGACTTTCAAAAAGCCCTGCACAAATTTTGAGACCACAGGAAATACCCAAGACAAAGAAGATATGGTGGTAAAAAAGAAAAATTATGATAAAAAACTTAGAGAAATAAGAAAAAATGCTAATTGCTGACTTCATCAACTCAGCTGACAACAAAAGTAAAGCTCTTTGGAATGTCATAAACAATGAAAGAAGAGGAAAACATCAACTACAGCCAAACATATGTCTCTCCAGTGAATGGGAAACATGTGGACAACCCCACACAAACTGCAGACCCACTTTAACACCTTCTTCACAGAAGTAGCAGAATTGACGCTGAAACAGAATAACTGCTCCCCAGGGGACGCAGATGATAATGAAAATTACGAAACTCCACTTAACTATGTTGATAAAGAATCTCTATATCTAACCCCAACATGCATCAATGAAGTACGGAACATCATAAATGCCCTAAAATCAAAATCTTCAAGTGGAGTGGATGAATATTCTTCTAAAATTGTGAAACACTGCTCTGAAGAGCTAATGCCGCCTTTAGTCAGCATAATTAATAAGTCCTTCAGCCTTGGTGAGTTCCCTACAGCCCTTAAGCTCTCTAAAGTATACCCCAAACATAAAAAAGGTTCAAACACTGGAAGTCCAAAATTACCGTCCCATCTCTCTAATCTCAACATTCTCAAAAATCATAGAAAAAATAGCTCTACACAGACTCATGGCTCACCTAAAACAAGAAAATCTGATAACCGAAAAAGCAACATGGATTTTTGAAAGGAAAAATCAACCAGCTCTGCCATCATCAGCCTTGGTTGAACATGTTATTGACCAAATAGACAAAGAACAATACGTATCTGCACTCTTTCTTGACTACAGCAAGGCGTTTGATTGCCTGGGCCACGACATCATCTCAAAGAAATTAACATCATTAGGAATCAGAGACACAGCTAACAAATGGTTTGTAAGTTACCTCACAGGCCGATCTCAAATAGTCGAGCTGCAAACTACCATTTATGGTGTAACTACTTCACATCAATCCAATCCACTACCTGTTACCCGCGGAGTACCGCAAGGATCTGTTTTGGGGCCAGTTCTCTTTGTCTTATTTGTGAATGACTTCCCAGCTTATATACGTGATCACAATACCACTTGTGTGATGTATGCAGACGATACAACATTGTTGATTTAAGAATGACTCTGCTGAAGGAGTGTACGAAAGTGCCACAAGCTCTCTCAGTAAAGCCCTCAATTACTGCAGAAGGAATGATCTAGCCATGAATCCATCGAAGACAGTTCACATCAACTTCAGCAAGAGGAAGGACCATATCCCTAACCCACTTGATGTATCAAGAAAAAGACCATATCAAATTCCTTGGCGTAACTATTGAACCACAAACTTACGTGGACTGAGCATGTAAACCAGGTTTGCAAAAAAATCAGCACTGGTATATATGTAGTACGCAGAATAAAATGTATCGGCAACTTGGAGGCAGCAAAAAACAGCTTACTATGCTTTGGTGGAAACTCATGTGAGGTATGGACTTGCTGTTTGGGGTGGATCCTCTGCAGGAAACCTGAACAGAGTACTACTCCTGCAGAAAAAAGCTATCCGAACCCTAGCGGAACTCGAACACCAACAAAGCTGCCGACAAGCATTTAAAACCTTGGGAATTATGACAATTACTGCACTCTACATACAAGAAGTAATTTTGCACGTTGACCAACTGCATGTACAAACAGGAAAAACCCTTCATACACATAACACACGCCATGCAGGAAATTACACACTACCTCTACATCGGACATCACTTTTCGAGGAAAAACCATCCTACATTGGTAGGAAGCTGAGGAACCTCCTGCCACAAGCTGTGAAAAACCTCAAGGGAGCTGCCTTGAAAAGATGTCTTCACAACTTCCTGGTGGACCACCCAATATACACCATCGAAGAATTCACAGAAGTAAAACAAGGAAGATTGGAGGCTCTGACATCTTGTATTGATTATTTATTAATATCAATTATGTAATTTGTTAACATTGTGACTCTATTACTGTTCTTGAAGAATATGTTAATAAAAGAAATATGACTATGACTATGACTATGTCATACTATTGACAAATGTTGATAGTGTTAAGTAAATTATTAAGTTTAAAATCACTCTGCAATCAATCGTAATTCAGTCGATTGAGAAGAAACAGCGCGTATTGCTAGTCAAACATTTAAAATAACAAATTATAAACCTCTAACCTGTCATAACAGTGCAACCAAACAAACGAACTAAACCGACCAATCACCACGCGCGGAGTTAGAATTTAACTGTGTTTAGCAAGAATTTCAAATTCCAATTTTAGTAAATGTTTTATTCAAATTTACCATTTACAATAACAAATTTTAATTATATTTCAAATTATGTACAATGTTTTAGTAAACAAAATATATTTCTATAGTTAAAATTTGTGCAATTCTTATTTTCATTCAATTCCTTGTTCCTATTGTGCAATTTAATAATATTCATATCAATAAATATACTACCGAGAAAAAGACGTTGTCACGTAAAATCTTCGCCCGTAAAACCGACTTTACAGGCAACCATAATTTTTCATTCTCAGGTTAGTTACCGACACGTAAGTAATATTCCAATTCAGTAAACTAAAGTGAACAAGTTTGAGTAGCAAATTGAAGTATGTATAGGCAAGGCAAGGAACATGATTGAAAATTAATTGCATACCTCCATATATTACACCCACACACGAAGCCTTTTACGCTGAACTAAACTTAGTAATTATTATGCCATAGATTTTTATATCTACTATATTATCGAGAACTGTAGGTTTTCTTTACTTTTATTTTATTTGCAGTTATGTTTATAAATAAAAATAATACTTCTCAGCTAAAAATTCTTATTAAAAGATGTTTCTTTGTATAGGTGGTAATCTTTATAAACAGCTCTTGTTTTGATAATGTAACAAATTTTTAGAAGAGCATGGTTAAATTGAACATAATTGCATTTAAATTATAAACTCATTTCCGTTACGCAATTGAAATATTAATGATCTCAGTTAGGAAATGGTCTTTTGATTTCTAATAATAATTTCTAATATTAAATAAGGTGAGAGTAAATAACATTTTAATCGTAATCGTTGATGTTGCATTCTCTACCATTTTTTAAACATTAAACGCGAACCTAAAATCTAAAACTCAAAAATACAGATCAAAAAAAATCAATATTATTATTTTTGTTACACTAGCTGGGTTATAGGACTGAATTTACTGCATATTAAATGTGTGTGTGTTTGTGTTGTTGTTGGTGTTAGTATGTGTGATGGTACAAATAGTAATTAATTAATATACACTTCAATTGTCGATGTTTAGGTGAACCAATATTATGAATCAAATCATTGCTATTATTACTTATTATAACTTATTATTTTTTTGAATTTTCTGTTAATTTAAAGAAATTTATTTTCAAAAAAAGAGCCACAGGTACTGTCAAAAACACTTTTCTGTCTATTATTTGTTTATTATCTGACCCAAAGGTCCAAGATAAGACTCCACCTTGGAACAACTACATAGCTTTTTAATTCATAACTACTCCACAAAGCTTTGCAATTTCCATTGGAAACTCCAAATATTACCTCATTTTAGTAGAGGCTATTGTTTCGTTTTAAAATACGTACATAATCAGCCTATCTTGTTTCTTAAATTTGCTTTTAAAAAAAATATTGTTTAATCCAAGCTTGTAATTAAATACTGTTATATTTTTTTATAGACAGGACCATAGTGAAATTAATTATATTGCACACAAACATTATAATGTCGTAGCCTAATTACATAAGTAGGCTGCTTTTAAAAACATATCGCTCTTTAATTCCTAGTTTTTTAACCGAGGGCATTTTGGAACTCGAGTTAAATATTAACCCAGTAACAAGAGGAGAAAAGTAAGAGTGTCAGCCGGGGACCACACAGGGAAAGTTAATGTTTCCCAAAACCTCCAACTCGTAATTCGTATTGTTTATGTAATTTTAGCATTCCTCCTACCTAAGTTCCTGTTTGTTAACTTCTCTGAAAATACACCATTGGGGTCCTAAAGTTGTTAAACGGTTTCCAAATATGACTTCCGTTAAGGCAATTAACGTATCAATTACGTAAATTTCCAGCTTGATACAAATGTTTTCTTCAACAAACGGATGCTACGTGGGTTTAGAGAAAACATTTTTAATAATTTTCTTATTACCATAACATTTTTGTCGTAAAACCCCACTTTATAATGGATACTAATCTATATAAAATATTTCCAATTAATAATTATATGGAGAGAATTAGGAGTAAAAAAGAGGGGTTAATTACAAAGGTTTTTTGACGAGCACATTTATTATCTTTTTAAAATACATACCGCACGCCCTATATCCTGTCCATAGGGTGGATGTAAAATGATTGTTTTTGCTGTGAGAGTAAAGATGTCGATGTGGGTTGACGCTCTATATAAACGAAATTGGGTTACCTTTCTTGATCATGAGACTACCTTCATTACAATCTAGCCAATACCATCGCCGAAATTTCCACGACTGCGGTCAGGCTCTTCATCTTAGGATCAGCTAAATTGCGACTCATCAGACCCATTACAGGCGGATCTCTTATATAGACCACCCCAGCACGTAGTTTCAAGATATAGGTTCTTACACGGGCTCCAGATGATCCTCGGTGTGTTCAATCTAGCTGATTCGTTAGATACGCCTAAATAAGAGCTACTGCGAAACTATCGAGAAAAAAATCTTACCGGAAAAAAGCTGGTCTACCGATGGTTATATTGGCTGTAGTAAAGAAGTACCAGGTATTTCACGTTATTCTTCACCCACTGTGAAATAAATACTTATAAAAATGTAATCAATTTCCAAAAGATAAAAATGGTAAAGGTTATCAAATTCAAAAAGTTTAAATATCCATAAGGTTACACAACCTTTTAGAGGATAAATTTTAAATGTTAAAAACTTCAAAAGCTTAAAGAATTACTCCGAAAGTTTTCTGAAACTGAAACAGTTACGTTACATGTTTGACCATAATTAACACAGAAAATTTCTTTCTTTACGAAAAATGTTTTATTCCCCCAAAAATAGTGCAATAATATATATACAAATACCACTTATAGCAACACACACATGAGCGTAAACAATTTTGTTACTTTTTAAAAATTCATAGTTAATTTATATTGCATTTTACATACATATATATTAGGTATATAAACTTTCTTACAGCTTCTATTTAATTCTACTTAAATATTTATTAAACGATATAAATATCATTATAGGGAAGGGCCTAAATTGGGCTTAGGGCCTGTGCTTTAGGCTCCGGTCGTAAGAAATTATAGAAACTAAATATTATAATAAGAAAAATTTTTTCAAATTTTAAGTAAAAAAAAATAGTAATTATTTTCATTTTAAGAAATTTGGATCAAAAAATTGTTATTAATTTATCTTTTTACCCGAACAATAAGCAACAGCAATCGCACTAGGGTTATCCAATAAGTCATATTGACAAATATACACAAGCATATATTAATATAATATACGTTACCCCACAAGTTAAGTTTCCTTCCAAGCATTGCATATGGTCATTAGGAACGTAGGACAGGCGAAAAACAATAACATTGTTGGATAGGTTAGAGTTCATCCACAAACAAGGGACAATAATTTTATCTACTTCTTTGCCAACCAAACGATAGCAACCAATTCCTTCACGCGGTTTTTAAAACCATAATTAGGTTTTACGTAATTGAAAGCTTTAAGCAAATGTGGAATGCAACAATAATTTTTAAAAAATTGTAAAAAAAAAGATAAACTGAAAAAATAAGTAAAAATTTTGAAATTTTAAAAAGT
>NW_025785677.1:0-19920 GCF_021130785.1 Homalodisca vitripennis
TTAAATCAATGTTAAAAGATTATTTAGTTAAAAAGCATTTTATTCATTTGAAGAATTTTATTCAACATGATCTACTATAATCATCCAATTATGTAACTTAGTTGTAGTGACACTATTTATTGTACCCATGTACATAATGTAAATAAAGACATTTTGACTTTGACTTTGACCCAAATTTAGTGAAGAATTCCCGGCACTTCTGAACTTTTCTTGGAATAAAAGTAGTCAAGAGTGATCTTGTAACAATAATGTTAAAGGACAAATATCAGGTTATTTAAAAATCCATAGTGGCTACAAGAAAAGGTTTTTTGTTAAAAATTTTCAAAGTGAACATGTTCTTTGACCTAATTTGAAATAGTAATTACTTAAATACATACATCTAGAAAATAATATATTAAAAAAGACTATAACATAACAACTCTTTTTGTTTCTACTCCAAACCAATTTAAAAAAGGTCTAAATGTAAGTACGATCTACACCATATAACTGCTCAGTAATCTGGACAGCCTTTAAGCCGCTCTTCAGCACTAGTGACTGCTAGACAAAGTAGACTAATGGCCAGTGTCAGGTGATCCCAAGTAGAGCAAAGAAGGAGGACTACCAGTGGACAAGCAGTTAAATTTTCATGTCCAGGGTGTAAAAGATTCTCGGGCAGTTGCGACGAAGGTGCGAAGAGTACCGAACTTACCATTGGTGGCAGCTACAGCGCCAGTGGAGCACTTCACATTACAAGTGGTATACCACACAGTACTTGAGTCACCCACATTTGTGGTCGGCATGAGTTCTTCCAAATGACTTTCTGGCACAGGAGGGCATTGATTATCTTCACTTTCCAAGAGCTGATAGTCACTGAAGTAGCTTGTGTTTGTTTCAGTTGTATGCCTTGATCAGAAAGAGATAACTGGAATGACCAACTGTATTGAGACCAATAGGATAAATAAAAATGGGCCGAACACTTGCTCTTTGATTGTCCTTCATTAGCAAGGGAGCGGTGACTGCCATGTTTGATAGTTTGGGCAGGGGTGATGAATTTCCCCAGGAGGACTTGATAGGTTGTTTTCGGTGGTTTGTGGAACTGCTGAAATTCATGGGTAGAATCTTATGGATGTGCTTCCAGGGTGTGCAAAAAGGCCCTTTGAGGCTTAAGTGCAATGGCAGTAGGCCACTGCCATTAGCAAGAAGAAAAAGAAGGAATATTGGAATGAGAGGCACAGGTCAGTGGTTCTCGACATGTCATATGAATATCCGGTGATGATGTATTAAAATGGGGAGGAGGAAACTTGTTTTTATCGTAAGTACAGATACTGTGATGCTGAGGTAAAATGGGTGTTATGCATAGTTCAAATTATTAGTTTGTCTATGTCTCAGTCTCAATCCTGTTAGTGTCATTACCCAAGACGACTTTGGAGACGTGATAAGTGGGTTTGGAGGGAAAGGCAGTAGTTTCTGCATTCAAAAATTCAGATTCTAAAACTATAGGAGAGGAGGGGGTTGTTTTTCATACACTTAATGTATTTAAATGTGGTGAGGAAGTGCTGAGGCACAAGGAGCATAAACTGGCTCAAGAGTAACATTCCAGCATTTACTGCACTCAAGAAGAGCCTCCTACTCTTGCAGGTAAAAAACATCTGTGCTGAAGGAAGAATCAATTTTTGTTGATGAGTTCTTCAAACTCTACTCAACTCTAGGGACCTTCAAGGAACGCTATGTCATCCACTTCCCCTTTTAAACCCGAATCTCTCTTGGAACTTCTTATAACCGTTGCTCAGGCATAGTTTCCAGTCCCTTGAAGGTTCAAACATAAAACAATTCAGACTTTCAAAAACTCTCTATCTCAACTTCACATCCGAGTACCTTGGCTCTAGGTCCAACATGGGTTGACAGTCCTGAATTCTGCGACTGGTTGTCTGGTTACTATGTACTGCCCATCATGGCGTTGTTTAAGGCTATAGTTAGTACCACCCTTTTTTAAAACTCTGCACGGTTTTTTATGCCTGTTGCAAAAAACCAGGTTTCAGGCCTCTCTCTCAATGATATCCTGGTCGGCAGGAAGCTTGGATTTTAGATACTCCTATCTAAAAAGGAATTGTTTTCTTTTTCTGCTAACGATATGGCATAAAAATGAGTAGGTATAAGCACATTACAGTTTCAATTGGCACCAAATGCACAGTTTTAAAAAAGTTGCAAATATGCCAAATTTTTTTAATATGTTAACTCAATGTATAAACAAAATATGGGATTTTGTTAGCAAAAGTTTTTTCTGAATGAATATTGAAAGTTTACTCAAAATTATTAACTAAATAGTAAGTCAATATAAATAAGGCTAGTATTAATTAAAAACAAACACTGATATAAAAATAAATACAAAACATCTAAAGAATTTTTATGACAATTGTAAAATACTGTGGATAATGTTTACTTTAGCCACGGTTAACCTAAAAACTATTTGGTAAAAAACACCTTTTTAACAATTTTTGGGATACTTTCTGATTAAACAGAGGCCACCGATAATACACACGATTTACCAAATTTGGTGTGGGCCAATTACACAATAAATTGTTATACATGAATAGATTTGTTCACAATAATTGTTTATTCTTGTTATTTTGTTTTCGTGACTGATACCACTTTTGTTCTAGTGATTTGTTTAGAAAGCACAATGAGTGATCGTTTATGTTGATTTGCTTGATTTGCCAAAGAGAGCGAGGGCAAGCAACAATATACTGTTTTTTACAGGGACGTAAAGGATGTTTGTGCCGTTGCTAAAATAACAAATTGTTCGTGGTGAATGGTCATAACATGAAATTGTATTTTACTGCTAATAATTCCATTTTGAACAATTGTAAACCACTTAGACCCAGTGCCAAACGAAAATTGGACTTGTCTCGTGGATTACATGGCGGGTTTCTTTATTTTTTTTGTTTTTTTTTTTTTTTTTTTTTTTTTTTTTTTTGTTTTTTTGTTTTTTTTCTTTTTTTTTTTTTTTTTTTTTTCTCACAGTAGGGTGCCATTTGTCACAATTGTCCGATTTCTATATTGTTACTACGAGCAACAGCGCTTTCGATCACACTTTTCAACCGATCTCTCGTCGAGCTTTTGAATACTCAAATATAAATGTGTGTTTGGAATTTTACTTAATGAAGTTTTTGTGTTCATAATCCAATTTTATTTATATACCTACTTTTTTAATCGTTAAACGGGTGGCCTTCGTTTAATCAGAAAGTACCCCCATTTTTTTAGGTATAGTAGGCCTACACTTCTCCATTTCCCGATTGTTAGGTGGTTACAAACCATATATTGCACTTAAATTATTGAAGTGTTTTACTTTTAGGTTATACAGGGGGGTGCAAAAGTAGGTATACAGTAATTAAATATGTTTAAAGAATAAGTAGGTTTATTTCTACAAAAACTAAACTTTTACAATCTATTTTAAGAGCGTTAAGAAACAGAAATTAACTCTTAAAAGTGTTGTACTTCACCAATACACTTACTTCCTTTTGTGTTCAAATTGTTTGCCTTCACAGTCAACACACTGCTGTAACCTTGAAGTTACGCTTAAACACACTTTTCGGCAAAGTTCTTTATTTTCATCTATGTCTTGGCAAGCTTGGCGAATGAATTCAACCATCTGAATTAAGATCACGAGGTTTTTTTCGAAAAAACCTTGTCTTTGACAAACTCCCCAAAAGAAAAAATCCATCGGTGTCAGATCGGGAGATCTTGCTGGCCATTCAACCGATCCTCTCTCGGACCAATCCACGAGTTAGGAAACTCCCGATTTAGTAGGTCACGCAACGATTGTCGCATAGTGGGCAGGAGCTCCATCTTGTTGGAAGTAGAATTCCTCATTACCCTGCTGGATTTTTGATTTGTGGTATAACGTCAGTCAGCATGTTCCTGTATGCATGTTGGTCTACAGTGTTATGAAAAATGACAGTTCCAATGACACCTTTACATGAAATGCTTAGCCCAAACTGTTACTCCAGGTTGATTCAGCTGTTCTTGTCGAATGTCAAGTGTGGGATTATCAAAACAGTAATAGACACAGTTGTGTCTATTGACTGCACCTGAAAGCTTAAAATTAGCCTCATCGCTCCAAACAATTTTTTGAATAATTCCCGCACCTTGAAGTTCCTCGTTTAACATTATCTCGCAAAACTGCAGTCGACGATCAGGGTCGTCCTCTATTAGCCCATGAATAAGTCTTGGAATGTACATTTTCAAACCTAACCGTTTTCATTAGGCGTCCTAAAGATCTGCGTTCAATGCCCAGTTCAATTGATGCCCTTTTTCTTGACTTTTTTGGGCTTTGAACAATAGGTCTGCGCGACAATCATTTCGTTTTCAGGAGTAGTGACAGTGATTGGTCGGTCCAGCCTTTGGACCATTGCAGATAGATCCTGTAAGGTTAAACTTATCTCTTAGTCTATAAATACTTAATCTGGTTGGTGGTGGTGTATCAAACTCTTCTCTCCATCTCTCTCGAACTCTTTCACAGTTTTCTGTCTTCCAATATTCTTTCAAAACCCACTTTCGTTGATCGTTGGTCATGTAACCAGCCATGATGACAGAAGTGTAATAATAACAACAGTAACAATGAGAAAACATTGCCAGCTTAATTAGTAGCAAACGTATTACACAGCTGATCAGGTGGCTAACTTGGGTATTACCAACCAACTAAAACTGTATACCTACTTTTGCACTCCCTCTGTATTTATTAGGCCATCAATCTAGGGGACCGAGAGGAATCAGAGGGTTAATGAGTAGGGGAGAGTAACAAACTAAGGAGGGATAGGTGTAAGAGGAGAGGATATTAAGATTGTCAACTTCGCATGAGAATTTGAGCTGGAACAATAGGTGTACCAACTGCATAATTTGAAAATACCGGTAATTTAAGTTTTTCAGTATTTTTTCCTGTTTTTTGTCTTTTCTTTTCGGTTACAGTTTTGATCTCCATGAAGTTTATTGACGTTTTTCTTTTGTTATTTCAGTTCTGTATACTGTTGCACAACTTCTTTGGGCATCTCAATTTTGCTTATTTTCCTCATTTATTAGATTTGGTTGCATAGTCATTCACAAAAAAACTCATTGTTATTCTCGTTTGTGAAGCTAGTAACTGATGTTTATCTGCATAGATATTCAATGTAAACGTTAGCGTGCACTTTTTTAAAGGTTTATCAATCCAATATCAATGTTTTAAATCACACATAATAAGACCACTATTAAACTGTATTGCAAAATTCGTCATAAGTTTTTTAAAAGCTAAAAGTTCTGTGCAATCGTTCATTACAAGTGGGATCTTTCCCCCCCCATTCAGAACTGACACAATTTTTTCTTTCACAGAACCCACATTGTCCATTCATTTTTCAATAATTTTCCCATGTCTAATTCACAGTGGCTCAGTAAAGCCACTTATGTGATCCCCTAATTATGTGCTACAACTCGTCTTTCTGTACTATAGAATGCTTTTCATAAAAATCACGGTTTTTTCAGACTAGTTTCAAATGTCAGGCATTGGTGGCATTTTTTGAGAAATCAAATTTGGCCAATTTTCTCTTTTACGAAACTGAAATATCTCCTACCTGCGGAAGACCATTCATTCATAAGCCATTGTCCCCCTTGATGTCAAAGGGTAGTCTTTATTTTCTGCCTTCTGGTGTCATAAGAATGTACATTCACTAACTCTTATGACACTTGCAGTTTTTGGGATTTGTTTTTAAAAGAGGATGGTTGGTAGCTATAAGATAAAAGGGGCCGGGGCGGAAGGCAAATCAACGGAATTTTTGGACGTTATCCAACGTTATTTCTGCTCACCCTCTCTGAAACAAAAAAATACTATATAGTACTAGGGGGTGCAAATGACAAATAACATGAGTTTTAGGGGGTAATATTCATAAGCTTCACAAAGATATTGTTGTTCAGTAGGATTGGATTGAAATGTGAGTGCGTTACAATCATGAATCAACCATCCAACTAGTTCGAACCAACCCTAGTGAATTGTGTGTGTCAGAGAGTGTTTAGTTGGGGCACGTTTAATTAAAGAGTTTACGTTTTTTAACCAAAACGAAAAATTATTTCCTTTTTAATTGAACATGAAAATTTTTAAATAATGAGTGTATTTTCAGTACGTCGGTGTTTTGTGGTCAGCGTTAGTTGTTTTTTTTAACCGGGAGACTTTGTTGTTTCGTTTCGCGATAGAGAAAACTTAGGAAAAATTAGTAAAAAAAAGAAGTTTTTAAATTGTTTTGCAATTTTAAAAAAACTCCACTTTTTTGTTGGCTGCTGCTCAGCTATATCCGCCAACACACTAATGGTAAGTGTTCTCTGTTATACGTCCATCTATATATTTTTAATATTTGAGTTTTGCCATGGATTGTATTAAGTTTTTTAATCTTTTACATAATGGGGTTTTTGCATTACATTTCAATTTATATTTCTGATCAGGCCACTCTAGAAAAAAAAAAAAAAAAATTTTATTATTTTTACTGATCAGGTACTATCTCGAGGGATGTTTTATTCTTTAATTGACATCAGCGCGGGAGGCAGCACCTGAAGCCGAATCCCCGCTCTGTATGGCCGGGAGGCCACTCGTCTCATTTTGAATCACAACAGTAATTAAATTTGTTGCTCGAAAAAAATTAATGAAAAACAATTGTTTTCATTTTGATCAAAATTCTGCTCATTTCAGTATTGTTTTTCATTATACGTTTGCAAAGATGGCGACCCATCCGATGACGTCATCACGAGGTTGAATCATGGTCACAAAAAGGTCATGTGAGACGCTCGAACAACAATGTACAACATGGAAAATATTACTCCCGCGCGTTAAAAGTTTGTTTCCCATTTTTTATGTTCTAGAAACTTCTGTTATTACTAATTTCGAACCCATTCAAAAAACCTTATTTGATTTTTTTGTTCTATAGTGAACGGATTCCAAAAAGTTAATTAACGCAAAACTCGTATTTTGCCACTCTATCCGGCCATTTATATGATAATTACCGAGATGTTTCCAGATTATAGACCAAGGAAGCCATCAACAATTTAAGATTTTTTAAAATATTTGGTCTGCACGGCTCCTCCTCTATTGAAGTTTCGCAATTGTTCTGACTGTTATTTTCAGGTGAACATTCTACGAAAAATTGAATAAAAGTCTCCAAATGGATTTTTAAAACATGGTCTAGTGATATGACATTTATCTGACTAAATCAAATTTTTGCTGGTGAACACATGTTAACATAACTATAGATATTATACTTAAGTATATAAATAAGGTCTGGGAATGTGGTATCAATTTACAATATCGTGAACATCGGAAAGGTATGTTTCACATTTTTTTTCCTGAAAACTACAATTTTTCCTGAAAAACAATAGTGAAGAAAAAAATTCGTTCGGGCAACGAAAAATCAAAGGAGTTACGATTTTTTGAAATCCTCCTGAAAACTCTTGTTTTTGACAGTACCTTCTGGCAATTTTACTGAAATTATGAAACGTTAATCCTGTCAACGATGCCTGCCCGCATGCGCCACTGCTTTGCTCTTTTAGAAAAAAAAAATTAACTCGAGCTTGCAAAAGTCGAATCCCAGATCACGTGATGGACCCCTGATCCTTAACCCTCCAAGTGTTGTTCGAACAAAAATTTTTGTCGGTTATTTTCCATCTTTAATGCAATAATGCCCGAATAGGCATCAATATTAATACAATGATATACTTTCCCCCCAGTTATATATATGCACCTGTGCTAATAATACTTTGGCTATAAATGGCCCAATCCCATGAAAAAAAGTCCATTTTTTCATTGGTCCACGGTATTGTAAATAAAAATACCGCTGGAATGTAATTGAAAGCTTACATATAATATAAACTAAACGTATTCTAGTTTTCATTTCGAACTTTCTAGCCTAATTACAAAAAATAGATATTCTATTAAAAAAAATATGCAACATAAGAACACAAAGCTTTGAAACTAAAACACTTAAACAATTGTACTTACATCAGGCAGAGATTTTTCCTGCACTAAGAATTGTATATTTTAACATTATTCGGTGATTCTGAAAACCTGCATAATTTGTCTTTTAATAAAATTTTTCAATCACTCAAAAAAATTGTAAACATAACCTATTCAGAATCAGTACACCTATGCTCACACGACCCGATCACCAATTCAACCACCCACAGGGCTGGTGACTCTACGGTAAAACATAGAGTAAACGAAATTGAGATTTGAAATGCGTAAAGCCAACAAAAGATATACAGTTAAACAAAGGCACAAACGTGTGCGAAACTATGAGAAGTATCGGTGAAGGAACGTGGTGGTTGTTAAAGTTTGGTTTTAACGATGGCAGGATTATGAAATAAACAGAATGTTTTCACTGGAAGTCAATTACAACAACCAAAAATTTTTAGAAACAGTGTAGAACAAGAGGTTTGACAAAACCAATTTGTTTTATTTTTGGTTCCTGACATGAATTTTCACAAACCACTACGCTCAGTTTGTTATTATGCACTAGATTGTAATTACGCAGATTGCAAAATTTTAATACTTTCTGGTATTTTCGTTATAAAACTATAAATTCCTGTATATTAAGTTCTTTTTTTCTAAAAAAAAAAGGTATTCAAATTGATGAGAAGGGGTTTTTGTCAATAATTCATTCCGTTGTTAGGGAGTTATATTTTGGATGGTCAACGTAGGTATCGTGATGAATATTTGAAATTTACTGATATAACTTCATAAATAATACATAACCGCTAGACTGTCAAAAATACTCTGGCAATACTGTAACTTTCTACCTGATGTGAGATTTTTAAATTCAGTATTTTCTTATTGTTTTTTTTCTGCATTTATAATATATAGCGCTTTTGGGGGTTGTTGCGCCCAATGAGGAGATTTTTAATATATTAACATCACAAAGATATTTAATTTTCCTAAAGAAAATAAACCGTATGACAGTTTTGACCGGTTGTTTACGGCAAGATCTCACTTTAAATTTTTGTTAACTAATAGACTTAAAAAGTTGAAAACTTCCACTTAGGATATTTGAAACTAGAGAAAAAAATTGTTCAGCATTTCCAATTTTTCGTATAAAATATCACACAGTATTTTATCTAAATTTAAAAGTATATTATTTTGAGCAAATATTGCGAAAGATGACACCAAATTATTATTTTGTTTCTTCCTGGGGGAAAAGGACAGTTTATCATAGCGCTTTGTCCTAAAAGGACTTTTGCACCTCCCTTACTTTGATTTTGTGTCCTCAAAAGCTTTTGCAAAAACCAATCAGATTTGAGGGCTCCTGTTCTCTGATATCCTTGGGGCTGAGGAGGTATGCTCCCAGGTATCTTTTCCGAGTTTCTAAAATGGCAGGACAATCTAACCAAAAGTGCTCTGCTGATTCCTCGTCTTCTCCACAGAGTCCACACTCGTTAGTCTGACTAAGGCCTACCTTCATAAGATGCTTCCTTAATGGCCTGTCAACATTCCTAATATTAGTCTTATATCCTCCTTATTCTGATCTAAGAGAGCTATCCCACACTCTAACGTAATGACAGATAAACAGTTTGGATAGTCTTAATCCTGAGGCTCTACTCCAATTATTGTGTCTTATCCTCTTTTTCTCAATCTTTGACCAGAGCTTTAATGTTGGAGAAGACTATCTCGCAACCTGGCTTAGGTTCCACCATTGTGGATTCCGCCCCCTTTTTGGCAAGGATGTCTGCTTTTTCATTTCCATGAGTGCCTTCATGACCCGGTACCCAACCGAGTGTTACTCTGTTATTCATTGCCAGCTCTGCTAGAGCATTCTTACATTCCCAGACCGCTTTCGAATCAAACGAACAGATAGCAAGTGCCTTCAATGCAGCCTGACTATCAGAAAGTATTAGGTATTTTAATCCTTTTGTTCTAATTTGTATGAGTCTTCTGGAACAGGAGTCTATTACCATTATCTCCGCCTGAAAAACCGTGGCATGTCTTCCTAGGGGCACAGCCATATCGACTACTGGTCCGTGTATTCCGTATCCTGCCCTAGAGTCAAGGCGGTGAAACATCTGTGTAAAACTTCAGGACTCCTTTTGTAGGGTAGGCCTCCGTTTTAATCCATTTCTCCCTACTTCCGGTAGAGACCATATATGGTTTCTCAAAGGAGTATTTCTTAACCATTGCGTCTGACACTTTGGTTAGCATTTCAGCCTCAGGAAATACTTGCAATATCTTCATGTGGCCTTCTACGGAGGTAGCATTTATTACCTTTGTTTCTAGAAGCTTCATTGCACTTAGAGCGGATGTTCTCACCACCTCCTGCCCCAGAGGTGTGTATCCCAGGACCGCTTCAATTGCTAGTGTTGGGCAGGAGCTCATCGCTCCTGTGATGCTTAAGCAAGCTAGCCTTTGAAGACTCTGTAGCCTTTTAGCAGCTGTTGTTTGTTCTACTTTCGGCCACCACACTAAGGCAGCATATGTGACCATTGGTTTTATTATGGTTTAGTAAATCCAATATATAATTTTGGGTTTAATTCCCCATTTAAATAAAAAAAGTCTCTTACAGGACCCAAGGACCATTGTCGCTTTGGATATCCTGGTTTCAATGTGGGAGTTCCAAGTGAGCTTTTCATCCAGGATTAAACCCAGGTATTTCACTTCTTTTGTTAGGTTTATGCTGATTCCCTCCAGAACAGGTTGTGTAAGCTGGAACTTTCTCTTCCTAGTAAAGGTAATCATATTTGTTTTAGATTGGTTGATCCGTAGACCTTCCCCATGACACCAGTTGCTTATGAGGTTTAGTTCTTTTTGAATTGGGCGTTCTAGCGTGCCTTTGTTTTTTCCTTTGATCATAAGCACTAGGTCGTCCGCATAACATAGTAGAATTGTTCCCCTCTTCTCTGCTTTGCTAAAAATATCATCCACCACCATCGCCCACAGTAGAGGAGACAGAACTCCCCCCTGGGGGCAGCCTTTCTGGGCCGTGATTGCGGCAGATTTCGTACTTTGCTTTTACTTGTCTGCTTTTTAGGAGGGCTACTATCCATTTGACTACATCTGAGGGAACTCCAAAACGTTCCATCGCAGTCTCCATGGATTTGATATGCTACTCGGTCGAAAACCCCTCCAATGTCCATAAAGACGCTGACTAGGGCTTCCTTTTTTTCGAAGGCGTTTTTCACCTCTCCCACTAGGCTGTGGAGAGCGATGAGTAGTTGATTTTCCTTCTATGTAAGCGTGTTGTGTGGGGACTAAGTGGGTGATCGGGTAATGTTACGTCCCTTATGTGTCTGTTTATTATTCTTCCATAGTTTTCACCATGAAGGAGGTTAGGCTTATGGCTCTGTACAAGCTGGGATTAGTCGGATCAATGTCTTTTTTCCGTACAAACACACCA
Source organism: Homalodisca vitripennis (assembly GCF_021130785.1). Taxonomy (NCBI): domain Eukaryota; kingdom Metazoa; phylum Arthropoda; class Insecta; order Hemiptera; family Cicadellidae; genus Homalodisca; species Homalodisca vitripennis. The sequence goes on from NW_025785677.1 coordinate 11,373, forward strand.
GTGCTGCCCTCCAGTTTTTTGGTATGTATCCTAAGGCGAAACTGCTTCTAAACAGAATGCAAAGATTATTTAATAGTTTGTCTAGCCCCTCTTAAAGAAGGGCTGGGAAAACTCCATCTGCCCCAGGAGATTTAAATGGCTTGAACGATCTTATTGCCCATTTAATTCTTTCATGTGTAAATAGTCTGTTAGACCGCTGTCTGGGCTTAGCAACCTCTCGACCTTTTTTGCCCATTTTGGTAGTTCCCTAGTTTGATTTATTAGTGTCTCCAACCTCCCAGTCCACCATGGAACGTCTTTCTTCAGCCTGTTTTGGCTTGAGAAGGCAGTTTTTCTCGTAGGCCTTTATTATAGTTTGTTCTACTAATTGTGCAGACCCTTCTAAGTCAAATTCATTTTTCTGGAAAGGTTCTATTTCTTCCAACTCTTCTACTAGGGAAACTTGGTATCCCTTCCAGTTTGTAGATTTAGGAACCCTGTGGGTCACGTTTTTCCCCCTATCTCCTCTATGTCGAACCTAATAGGGCAGTGGTCCGATAGTGAGTCCTCCTCTGAGACGTGCCACCTTACAATGTTAATTTTTTTGAGTCCTATGGATAGGGTTATGTCTAGGACTTCTTTCCTAGTTCTAGTAATGAAGGTTGGACTTGATCCCCTATTTTCTAAAAAGTAAATCATTGCTAAACATTAAACTGTAGAGGTTCCTCACCTCTCTTGTTTATGTTCGTGCTTCCCCAGTATGTATTGTGAGCATTGCAGTCGCAACTGAGAATGAGGGCCGAACCTCTATCTCTGCAGCTCTGCAATAGTCTTTCTATCTCTTTTGGTGGGCAGCTTGTTGACGGGTTGGGGAGATAGGTTGAGGCTATATTAATCTATTTCACCCCTTGCAGTGATGCTACTTTCACTGTAGCCGCCACCAGATCTCTTGTTATAAGATCTGTAATTAGGAAAGGATGTTTTGTTTTCAAATTAGAATACATGTTCTGGGGTTTTCAATTGATCGATCATATATAAGATTACCTCCCTGAGTCGTCAATCATCTGATACAACCTCTATTGATCCAAGGTTACTGGATTAGGGCGATATCCAGCCCTGTTGAGATAAACCTCCTTCCCAAGATGTCGGTTGCGCCCTTAGCATGGTGAAGGTTTATCTGTATTAGGCGCATACTTACGCCTTTTTTCCACCTCCCCCTGGTGGTCTATCCCCGTCCCTCCTTTTGGATTGTTTGGAGACGCTGTCCCCTTTTCTTCCTCGGGCCGAGACGGATGGTCGTTTTAGATAGGGTCCCCTCTTCAAGAAGAGGGAACAGGTTGGTTTTCGACCTCTGCACTGGCATGTGGGGTAGACCTTACAGGTAAGGTATCTACAGATTGCTCTGATACCTTCATGGCATCATCCACTTCTATCTCTTCAGCGGTGCTTTTTTCCGTGGTGACTGTCTCAGATTTATCTGAAGTCTCCTCTACCTTTTTAGGTTTTTCCGTGTTTCCTTTGTGTTTCTTTTTCAGCCTGAGCTGAATTTTTCCAAACTTGTAGCCGATCCATGGACCCTCCTTCTCAAGTTTGATTGGCGCAGTTGACTGCCAGGGTAAGTAGTACTGACTTTCCCTCGTCGCTTCTACGCAGAACGTTCCATTCTCCGACAGAGAGCTCTTTGTTTTGTACTTTCAAGAACTTAATAATCTCGTCGGTGGTTTCATGTATACTCTTAGGAAGATAGACAGTCGCAATTCTTGCACGTGGAATTTCTTCCTCTGGTACAATCCTCAGACTGGCTTCCCAAGGCTTAAGGGGAACCTTGCTTTCCCTTAAGCACATTCCAGAGCGGTATTGGTGGTTTTCACAGTTGAAGATCAGAACTCCTTGTCTCCTTTTTGATTACCGTAGAGGTCTTGGAGGAGTTGGGAACCTCCTGTTCCTCCACGAATAGCTTCTCAGGATGGAAGCCTCTGCATCCTCCTCTATCCTGTCCCTGTCGTGAATATGGGTCTCGGGGAAATTTGGAGTGGTAGAACCCCTCCCCTTATTACCGTTATTACTGGCTTGTTTATATGACAGGTTCCTGGGGTTGGTGTTAGATTGCTCATTATGTTTCCCCTTAGTTCTTTCCTTCGTTTTTTTGTGTTTTATTTCTCCGATGAACTTTCTGTCGGTGTGTGAATCCAATAAGTTGAGGTGTTTTTAATTTTACCCTTCCTTTTTGTTCAGAAATTTTATTTTTTTCTTTCTGGGATTGGTTTAAGGGCCAATTTCCCTGGCTTCTTCCTGAAGAATAATCTTTTATTTTCCGAAAACTCTCACGGATCATACTTTTTCCTGGCGTGCGTCCATAACATAGTTTATACCAAGGAACCACCAGAGAGTGCAGTTGGCGGCGACCAATAGAATGGACTGGCCTGCGCGACGTTGCCACACAACTGCCGCTGCCGCCCGGCACGGCTGGCGCATTGTGGCTGATAAACCGCTGCGCTGTCACAACTAACACTGACACTGAACATTTAAAACTTATCAGTATAATTTGAAAAACAATATTTAAAATGCGTTGACAGTTTGCTATATTATATTTAAATTACTTGTATAGTTTATTAATGTTATTACAAACTAACTATCGATTAAAACAAACAAATCGTCCCGTCAGTTAGTCAGAGTAAAGTACTTGCTTATTTCCATACGATACAACTTTTCAGTGATTTTAAACGATTACTAAACACACACAAAATTAATATACATGTTGCTAATATTGGACACTGCATGACGTGTTGCTTGATTAAAAATAATTAAAACAATATAACAAGATAATCAATTTTAAAATTATCGAACAATTATATTTTTAAATTATGAAATAATCAAATTTTCCACTATTTTAAAATGAAATACGTTAAAAAGCATGATTGATTTAATAATATTCTTACCTTTGCACTTGTATATTATTTATTCGCTCTCAGGCGGCAATATCGTAGCCAAAACCTCGGAGTCTTCTTCATTTTCACTTTCTGCCTCACTGCTATCTCGTGTCAGAATTGTCTGCTAAGTTTATAATTATTTGATCTACAACACTTGTGCGGATGCATTCCTTTTCAAAATCAGCTTGCTTCAAGGCTTCTGCGTGCTGAACTCTTGATTGCCAGTCTTCTTTAGTCACTTTGTCCAGAGCATCATGAACAAGTTTCTCAACGTCGGTTATTTTAAATGTCTTATTATTACGTGCTATCTCTCCCTTCACTTGAGCCCATACCATTTCGATGGGATTGTACTGGCAGTGATAAGGAGGGGAGCCTGACAACTGTATGTCCCATTTCATTGGCTAATACGTCGAGTTCATAAGTTTTTTGTTGGGTTTTATTATGGGAGAACCCTCATTATAAGTTCTGGTTCCGTTTCTTTCATACAGTATTGTATGTTTTTTCGAGACAGCCAATTTTGAATCTCTTCCTTTCTCCACGATGAATTTGGAATTTTCTCGGCGAGTACTGAGTGGTATGGAGCATTATCCATAACGATGATCGAGCCTTCTTCCAAAATGCATAGCAATTTTTTAAACCATTTTCTAAACGATTCAGCGTTCATTTCATCGTGATAGTCCGAACTGGATGATGTCTTAGACCGAAAAAACCCACTTACATTCTTGCAAAAACCCATCTTTTGCCGAACCGACATGACAAATTATTAATCTTCTACCTTTGCCGAGAGGAACCTTTAGTCCACCAGACTCAGTCGTATCCTGCCATATGTATTTTCGAGTATGGTTTTCATTAACCCATGTTTCATCGAGGTAATATATGGGCCTACAATCACCAGATTCTCTAAGCTCTTGCATAGTTCTCAAAAATTTTAAACGAGCCGTCTACAATATCATTTCGTTCCAATAAAAACTTTCTACCGTCATTGGTTTTCTTATACCTGAAACCAAACATGCCTTAATAATCTATTTGTTGAAGTTACCGATCCGGTGTAATCAAGTTTTTGTTTGAGATCCTGCGTGATTCTTTTTGATGTGGGAAATTCCCCTCTGTCGTAGTTCGAAAGGACAGTTCGTCTCAAAACATCTTTTTCAAAGTCGTCAAAGCCTGTTATTTTTGATTTTCGACTTCTTTGTTTTTCCTGGCGTTGAAAACTTAATTTCTGATGATGAAGGTCCATCTTCTTCGGACAGCTTAGCTTCTTTACTTATTTTGTTAACGTTTCTTTCACTTACACCACAGGCCTCAGCACACAGTTTACCACTTTGCTTAAAGTTTAGAGTTTCTCGGAAATTTGTCAACGACAGTTTTTTGAAAAAAGTTGTAAACGTTGTAAATAATACGTCGTTCTCCACTATGTAGGGTTTTTCCGCTACTACTCTTACTTCCGGATGGCTGTGCACTTGAACAAACATCATCACACTCCATTTTGTCCAAATAAGGAATCACAATAACAAGTATATTACAATTGACACTACAACAGAAAGAAAAATTAAATCGGGATTACACTTATAATAGCTACCAAATACAACAAACACTTGTAAAAACACAGAAATTATTTGTTTTATCAACAGTAAATTTCAGCACAAAATATTATACGCATAATGGGAATGATATCAGCTCAAGAATAATATACCCATACTGGAATTGAAGAGAATGTCAGTATTTTCAACCTGCGCACTGATTGAAAGCGACAATAGGCCACTGACTGACGGCCAATGAAATACAAACCTTATATATATACCAAACCTTATAAGGTTTTGTAATTCATTCGCTGGACGCGTCAGGAGACAGGAAGGAGTGAAGGGGGCCCTGTTTCTTGGATAACAGTTATGACTCATCCGGTTCTGGTATTTACCCCACCCCACCCCACTGCTGGCTGGCGTGCGGCTTTTGTTTTACAGGTATTTTCACCCCCGGTTTCCTCCACATTATTTCAACTCGTCTGAAAATACATCTATTATGTACATGTGTTCAAAATTTCATTGGATGTTATAGAAAACCGTTACTTTAGAATTTTATAAGAAAGTGCATTCATATTTATCAAAAATACTTGTGCTGTAGTGATTTTTTCAACTATGACCAGTTGTAAATATTTTAAAATATCCACCCACTTGTAGATAAAAAAAACAATATTTACGTAACACAGATTCAAGACTATTAAATAGCCAGGTAGGTAAAAAAATCGCTTTTCAAAATGGTTATAAAATTTATGGAGAACCGAGATGTGAGCGTAACAAAACCGTTGCGGCAACAATTCCCATCGTTATGTTAACCTGAATAAGTATATTTATGGAAAAAGAACATTATTTTTCAGATGTATTTTGATAACTTTCTTACCAAATTGAAAATCCCATTTAACATAACAATGTAATTTCACTTACTATGCAAACAATCGTAAGCTGCCTATATTATATATATCAATGATAATGGTGCATTATCTAACTGTTAAAATACTGGGAAAATTAACGATTTTTGCAGAGTATTTTTATGTTTTCTTTTTAAATTTTATATTTCGGCTAAAGATTTTAATCCTACGATCTTCGTATATGAGTAATATAATACAATAATTTATTTCCATCCATTTAAACTCAACATGGTAGAATAAAAGCCTACAGAGATGTACTTTTTTTTTTAATGACCGTAAAATTACATTTTGTAATACGTAGTTTAATTAATTCAAGACAGCTCTAACCTTTCTTTCGAGCGGTAACGGTTAAGTATTTTAAGAATGCTGGACTCGCGCGGCTTGTGGTTACAGCGGGCTGAACAAGTTTGGCAACGTCTCTCAGCTCTCGTTGGCCGCTCCAAGGTTACGGGCAAAATATGCTCCTCCCTCAACATGCACTCTCTTGTGGTTTTTTGTATATAGTATAGATAGTGCTGGGAGCAAGCCTTTCGGTTTTTGCTCCCTCTTCCTTTTTGGTGTTCGCCCTCCAGTAATGGCGGTCTTCTTCATCAGGTGGTCGACTTAGCTAGCCGTGTCGGAGGTTTTAGGTTTTAGGGACTTTCTTCTAGGAAGTCCGTCTGTTTTTGAGTTTTGTTCAGGATTGCTAGGGTCGTAACCAATCATGCAATTTTGTGAATTTTCATCCGACTTTTTGACGTGCTCCAAGAGCTCTCTGGTTTTATTTTCATTTTTTTTGTGTGTTTCTTCAATCAATTTTGTTCCAAACAAGTAGCGGAGAATCATAAAGGTCACACAAGCATTGTCGCCGCTCCACTTGGAGAAAGCTAAGGTTTACACTGGAGATCATCAGGTTATCCAGAGTTTGCATTATTGATAACGACCAAGCACTCCCTTGATCACGGCAGCACTCGGCATAATGCTGTTCCCACATTGGCGCTTTAGATACAGACGGAAAGTTTAGATTTAGAAAATAGTGTATAGATAGATTTTTGGGGAAGTTTACCCGACAGGTGAGAAGTAGTAAGCAAAATAAAAAATGATTTGTAGTGAGGATAGTTTGAAAGAAGCCCGCCAGATCAGCTCGGCCTAATCGGTATAATTTCTGAAAGAAGACAAGAATTTGGATCAAGCTGAAACTCCCAGGTGCACGCGCACGAAAAAATATAGCACTTTAGAAGAGAGATGAGATAGACGGCTGCAGTGCGGTTGCTTTCGTGGGGACGCTCTGGCTTGGCACAAGTGTTTGGGGGCATGGAAAATCCCCGCATCTTACGCACCCAATGGTTATTATTTAGTATAAGTTTCAATCTCTCCAAGAAGGGGATTTTCTTCTATTTATCATATTTTTTACCAGTCACAGCATAGTTCTTCTGTAGGGGCCAAGAAAAATAACATTTAACACACACACGTCCAACTGCCGCCTGGCATTTCGCGCTGCCGGCGCGACACCTTTGTCTCGGTGTATAAACTTCTAATATACCTTCAAACGAACGTTCTGTTAAGGGTGCGCTCTACTCACACGGGCCACAAATCGCCAGTACGATGTTTCAAAAATCACGCACTTGGAGCGCTGGCAAAATCTCGCGTTGGTAGGGAGGGCAATGGGTAGTGTGCTTGTGGAAGGTGATCCGGAACTTATTCGAGCGCCTCCGACACCATTTGCCGTGCGGGGGACTCGAGCCAGGTGCTCGACGTCCGACCGACTCACACACGCGCTGGAGCGCACTAGCTTCGTTTTTATAACAGGGATGGGCTACGTAGGCACCCTTTCACCTCTTCAGCCACTTTACCCCACGCCACATGCGAATAAAGCAGACTATGCTTTTAATTCACCATTATGTCTGCCCCTATATACTGATAGTAAATGGACACAAAAGATTCACATGAAAACTAATCGCACAAACATAGTAGTAACATTATGGTAGTATTATTTAGGCAAAAACTATGATACGGTAAAATATTATAGAAAAAATCAGGACTGGGGAGTTGGCGCTTCCTTCGAATATTACATAACACTTTCACTTTTATTACATGATTACATGTTTTAGATTTGTTAAGACTGCGATGTACCCACAGGCCAGAGATCACAGTATCCGGGACTACGGCAGCATTCTCAGTAATTTTCCGATAGAAAATTCGTTCGGGTGGCGTACGGCTCGTAACAACGCACGTAGTGTGGAGATCGGCTAAAATCAGTATGAAACTGTATACCGGTACTTTTCCTACCGTTACTCGGTTGGTACAAACATACTTTTTATTATTATGCAATAAAAACGTTTTTAGTAAATATATTATTTTATTTTTTTTTGTTAATTTTAAATTCGGTCTAACTGAAATATTTGAAAACGAACTGAAACGTAATGTGTCATTCCAGTGTATATTTGTTCAAGAACAGTCAGAGTAGTGTCTACCGATCTGGAATATAGTGGAAAAAACTGGGCAAGGGCATGAGTTGATATGGAAAACCATAGAAAATTTTAAATAATTTTTAATGTTGTATCAATAAAACTAAACATAATTTTATTAATTCTTTTGATACATAATGTAATAACCCACAAATTTTCTGTAAAATATAAATCATTCTTTTCCATTGTTTTAGAATTATCCAGATCACATAAGGTTTTTAAGACTAACTTAACCACGCTACCAGCAACAGTATATTTAAAAAAATTACTTATTTTATGAGCTCAGTTCATATATTTACGACTTAATACACACAGCTACATGTCACTCTCTCGTGATGTCTGCCACATTAGAATGTAATTATAACTTTGTAACAACAATAAACTTTACAGGAAATTGAACTATAGTAACATCAAAAACAAATATCAGCATACAATAAAACAAAGTCCATACAAGACATTACAGAATAAACAATCAAGCAAAATATCACAAGACCAACATTGAGAGATATTAATGTTTTTACTTAGCAAATTGTCATAGGATATAAAAACTTACCTTGAGTATATTACACTGAGTATATACAGGGTGGGAAAGGTGGGACCCTTTCCTTTTTGGTGTGACAAAATGTGATACAATGGTGGTTATAAAAAGTCTAACTCCAAAAATTAGGTCTAAAATTGAATTATTTTCAGTAAATAATTAAATAAATATTAAATGTAAACATACAAAATATATTAATGGTAACTATATTAATGTTGCATTGAAACTA
>NW_025785678.1:0-19561 GCF_021130785.1 Homalodisca vitripennis
ATTCGTGAATAAGGTGGAGTGCTTAGATTCGTCATTTACAACAATAAAGGTAAATAAATTGTACACTGATATTTCATTATCGTAAACTATGATTGATATGATTTAATGTTTAGAATTGACACAAAAAGTTGAGCGAAATCTGAGTTCTATAGGTTATGTCATACTAATTTGGACAAATGTACAACAATAAAAGGTAAATAATTGTACACTGATATTTCATTATCGTAAACTATGATTGATATGATTAATTGTTAAGATTGACACAAAAGTTGAGAAACTGAGTTTATAGGTTATGTCATACTATTGACAAATGTTGATAGTGTTAAGTAAATTATTATTTTTTTTTTTTTTTCTCTCTTGGGGCTTTGGAAATTCCACGAAGCCGCCGACGTACACTTGATTTCTCAAATATTCACTGAACTATTGCATTTAAGTGTTGTGGGTTTGCAGATTCTTTCTTTCCAGAATCCGTTTGAGGGTTATAAATGCTATAAATTTTGTTATTGTTATAAAGATTACATTGTATGTTTATTTGTTCACAAAGTGTTTTATTGTTTAGTCTATAAGATAGAGTTGGAAAAAGAGTTTTTAAAGAAGTGGATTTTTTAATGCATAGGAAATGATTAGAGGGGTTTGGTTTTAGGCATCTTCTCGCCTGGGGCCGATCAGGCAATTTTCTACAATCCGAAAAAGGTGGAACCACGGATTTTAGCACCCAGGGAATTGCAACATTTAATGGCTGAACCCAGTGGTAACTGTTTTAGAATTGTATGAGTAAAGGTTCCCCCACATGGATTTATTTTAGCAGTTTTATTAAGATGTATGCAAATTATCTCATTATAAAACATCTAAATCATATAGACTGTGCGTAGTGGCTTGTTTAAATACTATGGAGAATACTTACCGCATTTTATTATTTTAATATGAAAAAAAGGTTTGTTCTCGAATATATTCGTGCTTTGGGCAACCTAGAATAGATGATCCAGTGTATCTTCAACACCTAAGGTGCAATTTAGGCACAATGATGTAAAATATAGTTTCATCCAATATAATCTACTGTTATTTCTGGCATGGCCGAACCTTAGCCTACATATACTTATTATACCAAATCTACTTATCTTAATGTTTCTAAACCAAGGTTGTTTAGGAGGTACAGTAACTATTTTCTTATACCATCTACCTGTTGCACTAGCGGTGAAGAGTTGCTTGAATTGTTCTAATGCTATGTTGCTCGTCAACGATTTATGGTCTAGTAATGGTACCTTGATATCTACGTCAAGCCCATCAGTTATAGCTTCTTTCGCTAATCTGTCCACATATTCATTATGTAGGATACCACAATGTCCTGGAAACCCAATGTATTACAAAATGTTTTGTCCTTGTTTCACTACTTCATATAAAACACTGAGGGCTAAGCAATCAGTAGCATTGAAACCGCGTCTTGTTTTCTCTAGTGCTCTTATAGCTGCTTGAGAGTCGCTGTAAGATGATAACATGGTCAAAAAATCGTTGTCATTTGAATATATCAATAGATTTTAATATTGCTATTAATTCTGCCGTATAGTTTGACACATACTTATTTAGCTTATATTTACATTTAACATTCATCTCAGGTATGTAAAAGGCTGCGCCTGCGCCTTCAATGGTCCTTTGATCCAATCAGTAAATATTTTGACACAATGATTGTTTGGAAAGTTTTGGTTAGAGGGTATGTTGTTAGCTAGGAAGCATTGTTTTAAAACCATTTCGCTATTTTGTCTTTTACTTATATTTCTGCCAATCGTGTGAATGCAAGTGAGTTTTTACATTGCTTCTGACCAGGGGTTTTTTCAAAATCCTGTTCACTTTTGAACTCCCTGTACCTTTTCAGGACTTCCAAAATAGTTGTCTATGTTCTCCAAGGATTGTTATATATGAGGGAAGTTTTTTCTTCCGCCAATAATCCAGGTTTGAGGTTAACATCCTTAAGTACATTAGTTTATACCAGGCTGGATGGTCCTTGTTACTTCTTATCTTATAATACTAACCTATCAGTCAACATTTTGTCTTCTTATATCTAGTGGCCCTATTCTACATTCAGCTTGTAAAAGCAATAATAGGTGTGCTCTTCATAGCCCCAATTGCAATTCTTAAGGCTAGATTTTGAATAAAGTCTAATTTTCATAAATCCTTCTTTGAAGCCGTACTTAAAAATAAAACTGCAATAGTCAAGTCTGGGTCTTATAAGACCTTTATATACTTTTTAAGGCCAGTTCTGGGTGAAACACCTTTTTTTTCCCACATGTGATAGATTTTATTATGTCAATATCTTTTAAACAAATCCTACTTATATTCTCAATGTGAGATCTTAAAGTAAGTTTACTATCTAATATGATTCCAAGTATTTTGCATTGTTCGACAACAGGAATAAAACTACCATCTACTAAGAGTTTTATGCAACCAACATTTTTCTTTCTTGAGAAAATTATAAACTTTACTCTTTTCTCCATTAAAATTGTAAGTGTAATTGTTTAAAAGATGCCTCGAGTGATTCAAGTGCATGTTGAGATATTACATTGCGTTTGAGCACAATCTTTACCAGAATGTATAAATAAGAACATCATCCGCATATTGTAATGATTTGGTTGTTTTGGAATATAATGATTAATCTGTGCCATATAAATTGAGAACAATATAGGGCTTAGGACACTCCCTTGAGGGAGGCCTTTATAAACATGTCTTTTTATTAATGAATTTGAGCAATTTTAAAATTAATGTCCTATCAGATAACCATTGGTGGCAGTACTTAACTAGTTTATTGGTAAAGCCAAACTCAAGCATCTTATTACATAAAGTCGGAAATGTCAACATTGTCATATGCACCCGAAATATCCAATGATGTGGCTATTAGTGTCTCATTCAAAGATAGTGCAGTCTGGATTTCAGTTAAAAATGTTAAGATATAATCATTACAACCTTTTTTCCTCCGGAAGCCATATTGGGTGTCAGGTATAATATTCATTTTTTCTGTAAACCACTCCAACCTATTTTTAAATCATAGTGTTGAGAATTTTAAACTATACAAGGAATTAAGCGATATAGGCCTATATGAGGATTCATCATATTTATCTTTTGATGGTTTCAAGAGTCCGAAAATTCGAAATTGTTTCCACTTTGGTGGGATGTCTAAATGGCCATTCCAAATATCATTGAATATGTTCAACAGAATTTGTAGTGCGTTTGGTGGTAAGTTGTTTAATCATTTTTAGGTTATACCGTCCGTCCAAAACCTGGGGAGGTACTCTTCTTCTTAGAATAATATTGCTAGTTCTAATTCCATTATAGTTAAAATTATCATCCTAAAATGCTATTACTATTATTGGTTGAATACTGGTCTAATACCAATTCTCTTTTATTTGGGACATAATCTGATGCAATATTTTTCATAAATTTATGACATAAACTTTCATTATTGGCTAGTTCATTCTGATTGAATTGTGGTACTTTATTGGACTTTAATTTATTCACTAAATTCCAAGCAAGAGATGAGGACTTTTGTTCACTTATAACATTACATACTTGGATCCAACCTAATCGTTTTGCGTTTTTTATTGTTTCTCTAGCTTCCATTTGTGCCACTTGGAAATTGTGGTAGTTGAGGGCTGACATATTATGTTTAAAGGTGGTGAATGCTAATCTCCTGCGTGCTACTGCATGAGAGCAATCATCAGTCCACCAAGCCTTAGGCCTAAAGTTGTATTTTTTGTTATTACAGGTTTTGAACTTGTGGTATAGCCACCTCAGCGGCATAAAATATTAATATCATACAGGCATTTCAACTTCTATATTTAACCGTGATCTTAGAATATTATTAATCTTATCTTCTATTACCTTATTGAATTTTCCCAAGTCTGCTTTCTTAAAGTTATACTTGTTTGAATTTATTTACATAAGAATCGAAGTTGCTATCATTGCCTTATGCTAGACACGTCAAAATTGAATTAAAATTGGAAGATGATTACTTCCTAGTGAATCTTTATTAATTTCCCAACTCACCAACATTGAGTGCAATTTAGGGCGAGACAAAGGTCAGGTCAATTGCAGTAGCTTGGTGAAATAATGTTGGTAGAGTTGTAGGCCTACCATCGTTAATACAAATAAAGGACGAATTACTGCATTCATCAAAAATAACATTACCTCTAGAATTAGCCCTTTTGAAAACTCCAAAGGGGGTGGTGACCATTCATGTCCCCACATATAATAGTATAACCATGATTCATTATTAAAAATCCTTTACCCTCCAGAAGGATCGGGGTATATATTTGTTCGTACAATATACATTATATATATTTTATGGGTACTTTAAAATTAAGTATTTGAAATTGTTAATAATTGTAAAGAATTGTCACTGTACTCATAAGTTGTTTTATACCACATAGTTTTTATGTAGAATTACGGCTACTCCACCGTAATTGTCATCTCGATTTACTCTAAGTATGGTGTAAATTACTATCAACTAAAGTATCATTATCAGTTAGCCATGATTCTTGTATTAGTCCTATATGTATTGTTGTTGTTTATTAAATAATTGAATGGCCTCTGGCCATTTAGGTTTTAGCGACCTAGCATTCCACTGTAGTAGGTTAAGATAGTTCTGCATACTTTTTATCTCTTATAGCTTAATATTAGTACCTTTACTAGTGGCTGGTTTGGTTACTTTATCTGGGGGTTTAGCATTTTTCCCGGAGTTAAGGCTATCACTTGAGAGCCACGTAAGGAAAAGTTCATCAACTTGTTTTTTTGCTAAGTTAGCATTAGAATAAGTTAATTTTTAAACATTTTCCTCTCATTTCCTTAATTTTCTCGTGTAAACGAGTTACCAGCAGTTCCTTGTTTTCCGTATTTGTCAAATTTACAGAAGTTGTTGTTGAAAGTGAGGTATGACTACTTATATTTTCTGATGGGGAAGTATTTTTGGAAGTACTGTATCTATTGTTTAGTATGTTGCCTGTAGTTCTTATTGCTAGTGTAACTAGTAGAATTTTCCCTAGATATAGGTTTTGTATTATAAACGTGCGTGTTTATGCCAGAGTTGTAATCATTTACTTCCAAATCGTTCAAAGGTGAAAACCTATTGTTAAAATTAGTGTGTATTTGTCTATTACTTGTTAAGTTGGGTAATTCTGGATAATCAGTTACATAATTTGTTTTAGCTGTATCTGCATAGGATTGTATTTTAAATTGATTGGTTCGGTCTGTTGCTTTGTAAGTAATGGGGGTAGTGTAGACTAGCCTTAAAATAATCTTCCTTTGTTCGAACTCATCCGATTTTTAATGAGTTTTTGTCTTTTGAATTCTGGGCAGATCTTAGATGAGCTGCTATGTGGGCCATAACAATGTAAACATTTTAGGGGTTTTTGTGCATGGTTCTGAGTGGAATTTATCTCCACAATCCCTACATAAACCTCTCTCTATTGCAAGGTGAACTAGCCACGTGACCATAGGAAAAGCATCTAAAACATTGTTTTACTGGAATAGCAAAAGTCTCAACCTTCATGCGTAACATAGTTGAGTTTTATATACTTCAGGTAAGCCTGTCTGACTCAAAAATAATTTTTGCAAAATGGGGTATTCTTTAAGTCATTATTGACTCTTCTTTTTAATCCTATGAACTTGTACTATTGGATATTCACTAATTACCTCGTCCAAAATTTCTTGTTCAGTTATGTCTGGTTCGACATAAACGACTCCAATCGAGTGTATTCTTATAGAGGGAACAAATACATTTAAGTTAGTCAGATACTGGAGAGTCAATTAAATTGTTTGCAGCAATGTAATTTTTGCACATCACTGACAAGTTGTTGCCTGCACGAACAATAAAATCAATATCATGGTGATGTTGTTTAATAATTTTGCCTATTTGAAAGGGGTTTAACTTTGACTTTTCCTTGTGCTGAATGATGATTTCAAAAGGTCCTTTGTTATTTTCTTTGTAATATCTTTTTTGTATACATTTTCTTAATGTTATCTCTCATTAGTAGTTTTACCGTTTTCATCTAGATCTCTTTCATGCCTTTTTCGTTTTTAAGTCATTTACATTATTTTCGTTAGTGTTAGTATTTACTAGACCGTAATTATGATCTGTTTCCATGTTAGGTGTAAGGATACTTTCAATCGCTCTTTCGAGCTCAGAGGCATTCATAACCTCTTGCTCTGGGTTGGCTAGACCTGATTCAGACATGTCAGGTCCAGCCGAGAACAAGCAAAAAACTCAACTGTCTATCTATTAAGGTGTTTTAAATATAAAAGCAAATGTTAGTAAAATAAATGCCTTGTATTGTTAGTTATTAAAGTAAAATTAATGAAAGTGAGATTACATTATTTTACTACCCAACAATACCATAAGAAGACAGAAGTTCAATAAGAAGGCTCTAAGTATAAGGTAATTAGTCACGGGAAATCGGCAACCATACACTATACTCGAAATCCAACACGAATTTGAACTCTCGCACCACAAAAAATTTTTAGGTTATCTACACATCCGACACTGAACAGCGACTGTTAGTAAATTATTAGTTTTAAATCACTCTGCAATCAATCGATAATCTCACATCGATTGAGAATAAACAGCGCGTATTGCTAGTCAAACATTTAAAAATAACAAGATTTAAATATTTACCCTGCTAACCATAGTCATAACAGTTGCGACCAAACAAAACGAACTAAGACCGACCAAATCACCACGCGCGGAGTATAGAAATTTAAACTGCGTGTTTAGCAAGAAATTTCAAATTCCAATTTTAGTAAAATGTCTTTTATTCAACTTTACCATTTACAATAAACCAAATTATAATTAATTTCATAACTTAATGTACAATGTTTATTAGCAAACAAAATATTATTTCTAATAGGTTAAAATTTTGTGTGGCAAATAAGTATCTTAATTTCATTCAATTCCTTGTCCCCTTATTGTGCAATTTTAAATCAATATTCCAATATTCAATAAATAATTCTACCGAGAAAAAGACGTTGTCACGTAAAATCTTCGCTACCGTAAAACCGACTTTAACAGGCAACCATAATTTTTTTATAATAAATATTTAAATGGTCATAATAGGCCTACATTATGCGTTGGCATTGAACACTTGGATTTTAAAATAAAAATTTAAGTCCAACCAATGTAAGTAAACAACAGTACAGGAAATAGGTCCAAAAGATTCTCGCCAGTGCTTCCGAATCGACCCCACACATCATTTAGAGCCTGCAGTGGTTCTAGGCTAAATTAGATTGTTAGCAAAAAGTCCTTGCAACCTAAATATTATTTGTACAATTGATTGTAGAATCATATTATTGGCGATAAAAATAGAATTCAGCCCAAATTTTATTGTAGCACCGACTGAATTTTCTTTTATCAAGAGAATTAATCAAGCGTCCTAAAACAAAGAAGCTTCCTTACAGTTCGAACACGTATCATTTGTGCATCGACGCGACCAATTCGACAAAATTAGTTATTATTAAAATTCTTTATGGTTAAACACAATAATTGTGTATTAAATCGAAATTGAAAGCAATTCCAATGGTATAAAACAGTTAAAGGTTTTTTTGTAATAAGGGAAAGAGCCTCTGCAATTAGTCTTTAAAGGACCTTTGTATCTCCCTTCACTATAAATAATAAATATTTTTATTGCGGTAACAATTATAAAATCTGCATACAAACGTCACAAATAAATATATTAAATAATAAAAAGGTAGGCCTACACTTTCCCATTCACTCCACCCATCCACAGTCACATGGTTCTCTCCTTCACTCATCGTCCTTCATTCCTCACCAGCACAATCCTGACAACTAGCCCACCCAAAACCAAGAACCAGAGGAATTAATGGTGTTAGTTTTGAATTTCGTCCCAGCGGTCTCTCCATACACTCGTCCAACTGAGTAAAACACCCCCAACGAGCAAAAAGATAGTACTTAGTCGAGTTTTAAAATTTTTTCTTGGTCCATTCAATTGATTTGATTCTCTTCAGGGAGCTTATTGATTTAGCTTGACACTAACCGTTAGACCGGCAAAGTATCGAATTGCTGCAGTTACTGTGGTATGTTTGAACGCGGAAGTTTGTACCCCTGCCTCTAAAGTCCCCCATTATACTGGTGAAACGTCCCTGCCTTGAACCAAGTTAAACTTAGAAACCGGCAGTAACAGGACAACTTCTCCGAGGATATATGAGACAGGGCAAGAGTCAGCCAATCCAAGCTCCCTGAAGGTGTGTTTGAGCATGAATCCTCTGAAGTTTCAATTTGTGAAATGATTCAAGACAACTTTTCTTTTGGTACTTCTAAATAAACAAACGTATTCGAGAATTTGTATTTAGAACAGCTGCCCCACAGTCCTCAAACCGATATGTCATGATGTGGATATACCAAGCCAAAGTAAGGCACGTTCTTAGTAGGTCTTATACAATCCAAAGAGCAGAATATTCTGCAAGGTTTCCGTAAAAGTCATAAGTGCCTGAAGGAAACCTTTGCGAACAAATGCTAAATGCCGTACAATGTGAATCGTCGTCACCCAAGGTCAGAGCCCTCGATCTTAGGGTGGCAATTTCCGAGGAACTTGGTGGAATCAGGTTTATCTTCTATTAGAAAACATCATTGAGAAAATGAGAAAGTTATTATTGTCATTTAATAAACATAAAATATTGCAAATCGACCAATAAGTACATTCTGTGCTAAATCCTACTATTATATATTCGTGTACATTAACAAACTTGTCCTAGCGGGCTTAGGTCAATTGTTACAAGGTAAACAATTTATTACATTCTTTTCCAATCAACCAGGCTTAGCGTCTAATTTAGAGCTAAAATTTAACAACGATATAAACAGAAAAAATTTACAAAAGATGATAAATTGTAATAGGATAAATATATTAACAATTAAATAGATAAATTATTAACAAATTAAATAAATAAACAGGGGGTACTACACTAATTTTAAAAATCTTAAGGTACTAATATCACAGGCCAAATAACTGTTGTACAGAGTAAAACGCTGATTATTCTTTGAGCCAATGTTCTAAAAACTGCCTTAAATATTTTTTAATGTTACATGCCATGGCCTCTTGAGGCAGTTTATTTGAACATCTTATTAATTATCATAAATAACAGTGACTCTACTTTCTCCTAGTTTTATTCTAATTTTATTGGTAACATTTCTACTCATATGGTTTTTCTAGAGATACCATTTCTAGGTAGGAATATCTGGTAACTGTCTTGTCTAATCCCTGAGTGTTTAGTAGATTTTCTTTAACATCAACCAAGCAACAGTAAAGTGTATAGGCTAGGTGTAGAGTCATTATATGTTAGTTCTTATAAAACGAGAGGGCTCATCAGGACTCCTCTATTCTGGTGACAATTTTTTTATTACCCTCTAGGGCCTCTCCTTTTGGCCCATATGAAAACACCTTTTGAGAACCAGCAGCTATTACTCCCATAGGTGTAATGCCATATCTATAGGATGAGAATGGGAAAAAGGGCATAATAGGTAGTAATTAGCATTATTCGATTTAGTCACAGAATTCAAGAAGCTTACGTAAAAGAAAAATAAAAAATATTTGGTTTGACTAGAATAATGTTTTTGCATAACTTTCGTGAAATGTTGTTGTCCCCAGCTTCAATCCTACTTATCTAAGGTGAAGGTCCCAACAGTTTTACAGGTCTTTAACATCTTTTATAAAATAATAGTGAGATCAAAGGAAAAAAATATATTTTTTTCCTGTTTTGTTTATCTATTTTACAACAAGTTTTAGTTTTGCTTCAAATCCATTCTAATGCAGTTTCTAATGGCTTGTGTTTATACGTCCTCAAAGCAGTGTATCCCAAAACTTTTCTATTTCTAGTCCAGCTCAAAAGTGTAGGTAATCCGTTCATCAGCTGTGATAAAAAACCTGATGGGCAAGGTAAAATTAAAAGCTAATGTCATTCATTGATAGTGATGAATAAAAATTGAGATCCAAAGGACAGATCCTATGGGGGACGTCCTGCATTCACAAAATTTAAAACTTGATTTTTCCTTGGCCCTGGACCACCATTTGTTTTATTTTCCTATCGTTTAAGGTTAAGATGCTAATAAATTCAAAGTTTCTTCATTCTGTATTTCGCATAGTGCAGAACAGCTTTTTTACTAATAAATAGTGCGAGATACAGTCAAAAGCTTTTGTCAAGTCAATTAAAGTAAGCAGATGATATTAATTTGTTCTCAAAATTAAAAATAACTTGTTCCACAAGTTTTTCTACTGCTTTTACTGTATTATACTGCATCCGCCATCACGGCAGCGAAGTTGTCAGGTTCTTGCTGCTGAAG
Source organism: Homalodisca vitripennis (assembly GCF_021130785.1). Lineage (NCBI taxonomy): Eukaryota > Metazoa > Arthropoda > Insecta > Hemiptera > Cicadellidae > Homalodisca > Homalodisca vitripennis. The sequence goes on from NW_025785678.1 coordinate 10,334, forward strand.
AAAAAAATTGACGACGCTTGATTTGGAAACTGTTGGCTCTCAGATTTAGTGTTGAAAAATACTGAATACATGAATTCAGTTCTAAAAATGAGTTGATTTCTAATTCATCTTTTGTTTTTGCTCTGAAGCAGAGAGTTGTATCGTCAGCATACTGAACCATCTTCCCCGTAAGGATCGATGAGTTCAATCTGTTGACGTACACAAGGAAAAGGACAGGTCCAAGGATAGATCCCCTGTGGGACACCATAAGTCATTTGAACCTTTCCTGACAGGGTATTCGCAATCTGCACACACTGGCTTCTATCCCTGAGGTAAGACGAGATCCATTCGTGCGGTAGACCTCGGAACACGACATGTCGTCAACTGGTACAACAGTGTTTCGTGATGTACACAGTCGAATGCTTTTAGAGAGGTCTAGAAATATGCTTAGCACATGTTCTCTTCTCTTCAGGCCATCGACAACTGTATGGATTAGGTCTGTGACCGCATTGATTGTTGATTTGTTTTTTCTGGAACCAAATTGTTCGGAACAGAGGGATTTCAAAACTATCAAGAAAATTTTCAAATCTGACAAGAAAAATCTTTTCAAGAACTTTGCTCATAACTGGGAGGATTGAAATTGGACGATAGTTGCTTGCAAGGCAAGGATCGTCTTTTTTGAAAATGGGTGTGACTTTCGCAAGATTTTCAAAAGGGAGGGAAAAATGCCGTGTGCGAAAGACAAGTTGATCAAATTTGTGAGTGGAGCCAAAATATGCTTAGAGCAACGTTTGAGCAGCCATGCCGTTGATGTCACATGATTTTTTTGTTTCAATCCCTGTATCACGCGGGCCACGTCTTCCTCACTCACAGGAGACAGTGCCATGGATGAGACTGGTCCCATCGATGTACACTTCGCTGCAATTGAGGCCTTTGAATGATGGGTCAAGTGATTGCAACAGATGAAAAAAATGAGTTGAATTCACTTGCTACTTTAGAGGGATCTGAAATAATTTCGTCCTGGATTTTGAGCTTTGGAATTTGGAAATTTTTTGAGCAATTTGGCTGTGTTGTTACATTTTTAATAATGCCCCAAGCAGTTTTGGAAAAGTTTTCGCAATTTTTCAATTTTGTTTCAATTTCACGTGCTTTTGCAGATTTTATTGTTTTCCGATATTTGCTCTTGAAATTTCCAAAAAAAGTTTTTAATTGTTCATTTTCGGTGCTAATGTAAATCGAATTGTAAAATTTGAGCTGTTCTCGTAATTCTAAAATTTTCTTCGTCACCCAAGAATTTTGTTTTGCTTGTTTGCGCTCTTTAAAATTTTTGAAAGGACAAGTTTACATTTAAGTGATAAACAAAAAGATTATGAAACGCGGTGTAAGCTTCATCTACGCTTTCAAGATTGTCTAAAAACGACCAGGACTCATTTTTTAAAAACGTATTCAAAAGGTCTATGTTTTCTGAGCTAGTGTCTCTTTTGATTTTGGATGACGGGTGTTCAATTTTCTGGCTGAAAGTTACTGATAGTGGTCCTCCTGAGCGAAGTGGTCAGAGATGGCCGCATTGAAAACAGTGACCTGAGGCGTTTGGAATCTTTGTGATGACGTTGTCGATGGCTTTACTTGATGTAGCGGTCACTCGTGTTGGCGTGTTTACTGACCAGATCAATCCGAAAGAATTTAGGATGTCGCGTAAGCCGCTGGGTCAGGGGGTTGGTGTGGTCTAAAACATCAATGTTAAAGTCGCCAGTTATGATAAACTTGGACGACTTCAAACAGATGGAATTTAGAAGATTTTCAAACACAATATTGAGCTGCCATTCGTTTGGAGAACGATATAAACCAATAATTGTAATTTTGTCCATCAGAATTCAGGCCGATTTTTATTCCATCCACTTCAAAATCTAAATCACAACTGTGGAGTCAACTTGTGTGGAAGGAATTCAATATCAGATTTTACGAAAATTACCACATCTCCCCCTTTAAAATGAGTTCGATCGTAAGATGTTGCCAATTTATAGTTTGTCAATACTGAACAGTCTGACTGTTTCAGGTTTGAAACCATGTTTAAGAAATAACAAAAACGTCAGGATGCAGTTCGCGTGGCATGGGCGACAGCTCGGTCTGCTTTGTTGGTGGCAGTCTGTTCATTTTGATGCACAACCGAGAAAATTTTGGTTGAATTTTGTTGGTTTGATGTTTTCTGTGGAATGTTTGACGCTCTGGTATCTGATGTGTCTATCCTTCTTTTACATTAGTTAAAAACCAAATGTTTTTTGTCCAGAATCATCACTGTACTGAAGGTTGGCTGGGCGTTGGCTCTTCACCGCCTCGGCGAAATTGTCGTAGGCCATGGTCCTGACCGGTGGTTCAGGAGGAGCTAGCGACACATAGGCGGCGGGCGATCCCGGCGGCGGCGGCCCGCAGGGGCTAGCAGGCGGTGCCGGGGCCGGGTGACTGCGTGGTCCAACTTTTGCACACACTCCAGCTTACTTATATTTAACCTTCAAATTTGAGGTTTCTTCAAAGACAAATTAGTTCTGTGTGCTTAAGAGATAAGCTCCTAGAATTTTTTCCTGGTTGTACAAATAACAGGACATTTAAGTCATATATGCATTTTGCCCGATTCTTCTGCCTCTCCGCAGTCTGCAGTAAACCTACCTTCATCAGATGTTTTTGGAGAGTACCATATCCTGTTAGCACTCCAAGTACTAAATCGTACATCCTTGCTTAGATCTAGGAGTCTAATCCACCCTTTAGCATAGATTGCCTGAGTCCTAGAAGCATTTCTTCAAGTGATCAATATGTATCACTGATATTTTAACCTTTTATCATAATCTTTTTTGTTTTAGGCTGAGGTGGTTTAAGTAATAACAATTGCTGTTAATAATAGTTGTGTCCAAAGTATTTCATGTTATATATAAAGGTACTTAAGGTAAACAAGAATATTTGTAGAAAACTAAAATGATTTATAATGAACATTGAGTAATGAGTTGTATTATTTGGGATGTTTGAATTAACACACTCGCAGAATGAATAATGCTTACTAATATAACTACAGGTCCTTGTTAATGTAATATAGTAAACCAGTCTTTTAACAGCAATAGCAATTTGTTTTTACTGTAGGTAACAATCATTGACGACGTTCTTGAGTTTAGTCATGATCAATCTGTCCCGTCCTGTTTTCCAAACCTTACTAATATCTAGAAAATTTATTAACGATTTGTTTTCTTATCTGATTTTGAGGAAACTGATTTAGATAAGGCATTGGAGTTTTTTTATACTTCTGAAAAGTATTATGTGGAACAAATACACAACACTAGTTCAAGGTAAGATGTTGATTTTTATGGAAAATACACTAATACAAACTTGGGATTCAATTCACTAGCTAAATGTTATCTACTCTGTCTTGTGGCGGTGATCTATTTCACCTTAGTAGCCTTCTATACAAAATTGACTACAATTACAGAGGGCAGGCTCTGCTATTAGAACTAGGGCGTCTATGAGTCGTGAACATATCAATGTAGTGAAAATTTATATCCAAGAGCCTTTCCAGGTTCTTCAGTGCAAAGAAAATGTCATCTTTATCATTATTGGCACCCCAGTTATTACATGAGTGCACATCTGCCTCGTTTTTATCCGACACTGTATTAAATTCATCACATTACTGCTTTAGACCGCTCACATGCATTTAACACTATTATTAAGGCCCTACTGCATCTGATTGGGCTTGATAGTCTGTAAATTTCAGTGTTCATTGGTCTACTTTCGGAAAGCTGCGATTGCGTCTAGGACTACGTTGTCTGGATCACGCTGACTGACGCTACTCTTAGTGATGGAACAGCCCGTAGCACAATCTTCACATCTCCAGTTATTCTGTATTGCAATCTCCCTAGCAGTATCACTACACTAGGCTTGGTGGAGTAAACCAGAGCAGTCTTTCTTTCTCTTTTTTAAGCATCAGCTTTAAGCCTATGACGGCTTCATTGAACACTGGCTATTCATGATGGGCCCTCCCCGGGATTTGAACCCGTGATCTCTCAGTTAGAGAGCCGAGATTGTATCCATTAGTCTACGGAGGGGGACCAGAGCAGTCTTTACACTTAAACCTCGCGATTTCCTTGTCACTGTTTTTTTTTACTTATCGGCCATTTTAGATCCGAACACAAGCTCAGAGGCAAACATAAAAATAAACAACAGATTAAATAAGATATAGATTATAAGATTAAACTTTTTATAATGTGTTATCAAGCTCAAATTGTAAACAATGTTATTTTATTAAACGACATTAGAACATGTTTGGGCAGGCACATGGGCAATGGATCAGTACAGGTTAGACGGATAGTAGCTCAGATAAGCGACGTGCACTCATCGACTGTCTGATAGGAACTTAACAGAGTACAAAGTAGGATAGGCCTACGTTAACCTCTACATTCTATGAAGACGAAATATGGTTTATCAAAGTAGTATATATTTCTTTATCATGCATTCGGACACGTTAGTTAACAAATTTGGCTTCAGGATTTAAAAAAAATTATTTTTAAAGGCGCAGTAGTTTCTACTAATAAACTTTATAGAGCTTATTGCAGTTGTCTTCTTTACCTCCTTTACCAAAGGAGTTCATCCTAGTACCGCTTTTAGTGCCAAAGTTGGACTGGACTTAATTGCCTAAGTAATGTTTACGCATGCTGGCCTCTGAAGTGTCAGACCCTCGCCATACAACAGTTGATTATAAAAGATAACGGTTTTTGGATTGAAGCGCTTCTAGGCTATCAACATACCATTGTATTTTTACATCTTTCTTCTGCTTTAGTCAAGAGATCATTCACCATCAATACCCACAATAGAGGGGACAGTACCTCTTCCTGTGGGCATCCTTTTCGGGCTATAATTGTGGCAGTTTCCTCTTCGAGCTTTGCTCTAGTTTGATAACTTTAAGAGGGCTACAATCCACTTGATCACTTTTAAAGGAACTTCTATCCTTTTTAATGCTGCCTCATGGAATCGTATGCTACTACTGTCGAAAGGTCTTTCAATGACCCTACAGACACAGCTAGACCATGTAGAGCAGTGGTAGTAGACTTGCCTTCGATAGCTGCAAGTTGAAATAGAATAAGTGGGCAAACTGACGGTTCCTTCCCTTATGTGTCCATCTTATAGTTTATCTATAACCTTATTTACAGGTTTTCGCCGTGAAGGAGTTAAGGCTTATCGGACTGTATGTGCTAAGATGAGTTTCTACTCTTATCAACCACCACTGACTCCTCCCGTTCTTTGGAATATAATCAAAAGCATGGTTGCTTATGAAGTGAGGGTTATTAGATTATTTAAAAGAATATCTAACTCTTTCTTGTAGCATTGCCAGAAAGATATCGCCTCCATTAGTGACTTAAGGGCTTAAAAGAAGTAACAGCCCATCTAACCCTTTTTGCAGAAAAGATTTTTCTTATGTGCTACCTAGATCTGGGTGACCTTCCGACCATACTCTCTCCCAGTCAAAGAATAAAAAGCGCAGGAAGTGCGTGTCTACTAACAACTACAAAGTCACCTACATACTTTTAGTTAGGCTACAGTTTGCATTTATCAGTGACCTGAGTGGGTTAGTTTGGACAGTTTTTCTGAGGTGAAGCAGGCTCTGGTAAACAGTTTATATATTTGTATAAGTTTCCCCAGGTTATTCTGTTTATTTATTTTTTATTGATTTATTATATTCATGTAGAGCACTGGCACAGATTCCATTCACCTGTTATTATTATTGTCCACCTGATGAGTTTCTTCATTTTATTTATTTTTGCTTTTCAAGTCTCTTTGTCCACCGAGGAGCCTCTTTCTTAATCATATTGCGTTGAAGAGGACAATTTTACCCATATGCCTTTATTATAGCAGTGTCTACAAATTTAAGCTAATATTTAAATTAACTATTTCATTTTTTTATGATTAAGGATCTATATCTAGTAACTCTTTTGCTAGTTACTCCCTTTATTCTCTCCAGTTAGTATTTATAAACCCTCTATGGTACGTTTGTCTTTACAGCCGCCTCCAAGTCGGACCTTACAAAACAATGGTCTGACAATGTGGCCACTACCTGAGTAGGTTTATACTTTTAAGGTATGTAGGTTGGTATCAAACACATATTGCTTAAAATATGTTCTGTCCTTTTATTTGCTAATTCGTAGTTGAACCTGAAAACAAAAATTCCTCGCTTTTCTTCTTCATGTTGGAACTGCTGATGATGGGTGTTGCTATCACAACCGAGGATAAATGTCACTCTTTTTATCCTGAACAGGTTGTAGATGAGTTCGGGAAGTTTCCATGCTGCTAAGGGGATGAAAATGGAGGAAGCAAAAGTTAAATTAAAAGCACCTAACAAACCCGAAATGGAGAAGTCTAATACAATAGTTTCTGCAGCTACGAATGAAGAATCATCCATATATTCTCGTTTCCTAAATAAGTACCCACAGTAAAGGGATCACCAATGTGTGCTACAGGAGAAAAGGATGGAGAACGTTACAAGCAAACAGAAGAAAAGTGATAGGAATAGATATGGGAGGGATGAAGAAAAAGCGTCCAAATAATACGTATAGTTCAGATATACTTCAACCAATGCAAAGGGTATAACTCTATATTTGAAAGGAGGTTCATATAAACTCAGAACCAAGCGACCTAAAATACTTAACCATTACTTAAAAATAAAATTGGTCAAAAAAATTTAACTCTACCGCAACATCTAACATTGTTACATCGCGGAAAGATATAAATGTGTGTATGTTTTTTTATTTTGCTAGCCAATGCAACTACCTTAGTAATACGGTGTTTAATATTCATTTAAAATACATCGGACCGATTATAACTCGATATTGTGATACAAATGCATTTATTTAATTTAATTGGTAATTCCGCATAACGTTGGTAATTGCGAACTGTAAATGTTTTGATCAAGTATTATAATTTAATGGTTTATAAGGTAATGCTCGATGGTAAAGTAGAAAAGATCATATAACGACTAATCCGGAAACATAGACAGCAGGTCGAAATAAAGTCAAAGAACCAAGAGATAATGTGCCCTGTACAGAGGTTAGGATGTGAAACTACAACAGCCATGTTCTGAGCTCTGAACACATATCTCGCACGTCGAAGTTTTTAAAACTTACTGTATGGCCACTAACTTGTGTGGTTGCCTTAAATGGTTTTGTATCAGACTGTAATAAAGATAAAACATGATTTGAATAGTGAATAACTATCATATTATATTAGGATAAGTAAATTAAGATCTGTTTTCTTCCTCCACGCGCTCACCTGTATAACTACTTCTATGTCTTCTCATTATATCCGATCTGGCTGAGCTGAACTGACTGGCTCACCCCTAAATAATCTAACATGATATTTCTTTTCTTTTCGCTCTACCCATCCTCGTCTACTACGGAAAACATTCTCCCCGAGGACATTGTGAGGACTTCGAAGGAATGTAACACGCAGAGAGAGAACTAGGACTGGTGAGCAACAGGCCTGCAAGGCTTGTGCATGCCTAACTACTGGGATTCTTCCTAAGATGAATTATCGTTTGAGTACTTATAAAAAGTAACCAGCTGATAAAAAAGAATCATAACATGGTCTTAACCTCTATTCTAATGAGGTCTACTCCATGAGGAAGAATCTGAACATTAAAGACAAGAAGAGACAGAAGACCATTTGAGTATGAGGGTTTAAAAAGTTGCATGTACTACAGACCGCCGCGTGACAATATCATGATACCGTACTACTGATACAGATGGAAGGTATACAGACACGCAATCCTGGAAGGGAGGATAGGGTTAAGAAACTCCTCCAATACTCCATCACAGAGTAATTACGACTAGAACCATAGTATGCGTCATAGATTATTTTTCCACTACTGGTAAACTTGTGAATATAGTGAAAACACACCGGAGCTTATATAATTTCAACTAATAAACATGGTTAGTTACTCTTAAAATTGTGATGGACAAAATCAGTGATAAGTGTTATATTATCGAATATTCTTCGTAAACTCATTATCTAGTACAGTGTTGCAGATATATTTGCAACAAGTGCACCTCAACATCTCATATGACGTAATAGTGTCGGCTGTTTTAATCGTCGATATTGATTTTTGAGAATAAACGGCAATTGTGAGCTAACTCGAGCATCACCTGACCCCCCTCGTCCTTTGGTTCACCTGCCTCGTCCGAGCATTCCTTGAGCCAGAGTAGTCAGTCCAAACTCCCAGTCTCGCTTTGCCACCACCACCCCTCGATGGTGGCCGTGTGTTTTAAGAAAATGTAAAAGTGTTACCTTTATTTCGATTCACCCGCCCCGGCACAAACAGTACTGGTTATTTAGAACCAAAACATAAGAAAACAAATGGTCGACGAGGTTCGGCTTAAATTTACATACCGGGCAATGCAACTGTATTCGATTGTGGCCGCGTAGTGTAAATTTCGGACCACACGTGCTAAAATGTCGGCATGAACGAGAGTGGATTTTAGCGCCGTTACTAACAGCAATATCAGAACTGGCCGGGCAACATCCAAAAAATGTCGGGATATAATCGGCGGAATCGGTGAATACGATCAAAATAGTGAGACATGGTCCGGTCTTATATCGAGCGCTTCGAACATATTCCATCGAGTGCAAACAATATTTAAGGAGGAGAAAAAAGGTTAGCACGTTCTTAACTGTTGCCGGTGTAAAACCACGTACAGTCTAATCTTACGGGATTTATATGCACGCCCCATATAAAGGAACGTTCTACAAAAAGTTTTGACGCATTATTTTAGGTATCTTTGATTCAAGATTCACTTGTAATCCAAAACCATCGTTCCATAGCCGCAGAGGTACAAGTTCAGCAAGAGGATATCAGCGACGAAGGCGAATCAGCAGCAGACTACATCGCCCAGTGAAGAAAGATGTCCACCCCATTGTGAATTTGGGGCATTTTAAAACGATTACCTGCGAGATCGTTTAGTCCTCCGGGATTAGAAGTGAAGCAACAAAACAAAAACTGTTAGGAGGAATCCAGCTTGACATTTGACCAAGCAGTTAAAATCATCACGTCCAGCAGAATCCGCTGAAGAAGAATGCAGCTAGCCTTGGCGATCGAACGGAAGCCGCAACGCCGAGCGACTACAAAAGATGACAGCTCATCACCGCAGTGTAACAGCTGAGAGCAGAGCATCGGCGGTTGCCGGCGGCGCTACCCACACCTAGGAAGTCACAACCACAACCCCA